>NC_056741.1:169992407-170117517 GCF_019279795.1 Protopterus annectens | reverse complement strand
CTGGGATTTTGTTTTTGGGGTTTTCGGTATCGCCTGCATGTGTGCTTCCTGCATGTATTCCTCCTTCACATCGGTTATATATCTGCGTTTGTTCGTCCGTGCCTACTATCCATTGGCATTTTGTCACTGATAGTTACGGTGATTGTGGTCCTGTACTTGGGACGGCCTGTATGCTGCCGGTTGCCTCCTATTCGTGTGGCGCTTGCTTACTTAACAGCCGTGGAACACACAGCGGTATTTACGGGACGGTAGGTGGCCACGATCGTTGCCGGGATAGCACATGTGTATTTTCGCCGTACATGCCTGATGCTGTGTAACGTTGCCGACGTATCGTGTTGAGTCTACCATATGGCTGCCATACATACGGTCATGGTTTGTACATGCGTCCTTTGAATCTCCTGTTGGCTATGGTCCTGTGGTACATTCTGGGACATTTCCGCTTTGCATCGTTTTACGTCGCCACGTGCCTAGCCACTGAGGAGCTGTCACTACTACTTTGTGGGTACTGCTGTACATACGCCTATGTTTCCTGTACTGTATGCCTACGCATGTTATTCCTCTCCACCTGTGACATGTCACCTACATACACATTTTACAGTGGCACACACATTACACACACACAGCGGAACACACGACAACCTCACCTCACACATACACATATTGCCGCCATAGCTCTCAACCTTCCATTTCCAAAATGAGGAACACACACCTTCATAATATGGGACAAATGGGCAAAATGTGGAACACATACTAATGGCTTACTAACAACTTCAGCTAAGAAGGTCATAGGATGGTTAAAATATGCTGATTTACTTATAAAGAAGAACCTTTAATGAATTAATATGATTAATTTCTATTTACCAGGATTTCATTTCAATAAATTCCTAACAATGAATGTGTGACAGAGTATTTCAATGTGGAACTTTGAGGAACTTCGAGGAACATGAACTGTTTTAGACCCCAAATGAGGTACATTCCTCATAATGACGTACACTTGAGAGGTATGATTGCCGCTTTCGCACCGACGGTTTCACACAGTACCTACGTTGACCGCATCGCCGGCGGTGTGTACCTCCGCATCCATATCCTATGAATATGACACGCACATATCCCGTTACTGTACCGTGGCCTGGCAATCATCCCGACCCGCGGATATGCATTGATGCAGGTTGACATTTCCATGGCTGGCGTTCCCTGCTCTGCCCACCCTCCCGGATGATCGGGTTGTCGTTCACTATGTTTACTATGTGGAGATTTCGCCTCTTACTTCTCTGTAAACTTGCATCCCTGGGATTCCATATTTACCTGTTGTACCTTATATCTGTGTATGTGTACATATATTTCTACGTGTGTGATGATATCTATCTCCATATCTGTGTATGCACATAAGTGCATATGTGGTCAACTTGCGCTGAAAGTGGCAGCATACGGCTACACTGTCTGCTGTAGGACCGGCGTGCGGTTGAGGTGTTGGCGTTCCATGCTCCGCTGGCTATTGGGTGTGCAGTGTTTGGGTGATGCCTATGTTGGAGTCACACATACATCCGCCCATACGGTACACATTACGGGCAGACATGTTTGTGTGGTGTCCATTTCACTGTGTGTGCAGGTAGAGAGGTGTCAGTCCATGGGGCCTACGCTGTCAGAGTATGTGCTATACGTTCCCTCTTTGCCAAGGCATAGGCATATTGGGTACGCCTCCGTCTACCTACTGGGGCTGGCACAGTGTGTTCATGGCGCTGAACGCCCTGTGCCTGTGCTTGCCTTGGCAGTTGTGGCAGGCTTGGTGGCCCTACACCATTATGTCCCTGCAGCAGCTGTTTCCGCAGAATCATATTGTGTAGCATACAACATACTATGAATATGTGGGCACATGTGCCTGGAGAGTACTGCAAGGCTCCACTGGATGTATCCAAGCACCGGAACCATGATTTCAACATCCCAAACACACGCTCTATGATTATTCTGGTTTGTGCGTGTGCCTCATTATGGCGTTCTTGCATGTGTGTGTGTGCATTTCTGATGGGTGTCATCATCCACGGCTCCAGTGCATAGCCAGCATCCCGCACAAGGTGACCTTGTGTGATGTCCCCCCTGGCAAATACCTGATACAGCTGTGAGGCATGCCAGATATGGGAGTCGTGGTAGCTTCCAGGGCTGCCAGCACACACATCCATGATAATGCCCTGCGCATTGCACACGACCTGGCAATTGATGGAGGGGTATCCCTTGCGGTTTATGTAGCGTCTACCCTGCTCCCCGGGTGGTGACTTGATTTCTATGTGCATACAGTCTATCGCACCCAGTACCTCCGGGTATTGTGCCACACGGTGGAAGTGGCGCATATTGCTAGCCAACTCCTCCTGAGATCTGGGGAAGTTTATATACTCATGGGCATGTCGTAACATGGCATCCAGGAACTGGTGTAGTACCCTGGATGCTGATGCCTGTGAGATGCCCATTATATCCCTGGTTGGCCTTTGAAAGGTACCTGTAGCCAGTATTCGCAAGCTCACACATACCTTTGTGTCCACTGGGATGGGCTCCCCTCTGTTGTCTCTTGTTCTCAGGCATGGCCGGCACAGCTCCACTATTTGCTGTAACGTGTCCCTGTCCACCCTGTAGCGCTCTACTATCTCCAGGTCTTGCAGCCCCTGGTAGGTCACCCTTGGTCTGAACACTCTCCTTCTCCTATGAGGCCTACGGTAGTTGTCGGCACCCTCCTCCGCAACTCCGTCTGTCTCTGACACATACCTATGCATCACGGCCATGGCGGCACCCAACATATACATATTAAAAGTTCCCCGTGTGTTTACACCCTACGGTGCGGCGTTTGGGAAATCGCGCTGTGTGTTGTGTGCATTCACACTTTATACTGTTGTGCTGTATACCCGGTGATGTCATTGGGTGTGTCTGTGCAGCCGTATCTATGGATTAACTTCAGTGTTTTACCGTTGCAACTGCGACGGTATTGCCTTTAGTGTTACATTACAGTTGCCTGCATTGGCGTAGCTTTGCATCTTACATTACTGTTTCTGCACGTTGCACCTACTATTGCCTGCAGTGCATCCTGCAGGCACATGGCATATGATGCATTTTGTCTGCCACCGCCGTTATGCTACCTCTGTACTTGGCTGTGCTATTTCGGTTCTTTGCTCTTTGCATTTCTACTACATCCCCTACTATCTTTGCATTCCTATGCCTTCCCTTTCCCGTTTTGCGGGAGTCTGCAGGCAGAGTTGTCAGCTGCCGTTTGCCCTTCCTGGATTGATTGGTGTTGATTGCTCATTACTGCTCCAATTACACTGCTTCCGCATTTCCTCATATTCTCCGCATTACCTTCCTATATCCGTGGTTGTTGACGGGGAGGCCGTCACATGACTGGGTTGGGGAACGTTGTCATCCTCGTGCACATGCATCTGTGTGCGCATTATGTACTCTCAGCGCATCTATTTCCTCACACGCCGGTACTGCTGCTGTGATGTGCATTGTACAGCCCATGTTTGCTGGCCTCCAATGTGCTTCCTCCTACAGTGGCACACCCCTCTGTGATTGACATGTATTCCGTGTAGGCCACTCCTCGGTATACTACCGCTGCGCCGTTTGCTCCATCCTTACACCGACGCCGGTTTTGCGATTCACTATTATCTACCTCATTTGCATGGCATTAACTGCTAATACATGGTTACGGTGCCGAACACTGCCGCCACTCCTTGACAACCCTTGCGCTGGGGTTGAGGCTTTCCATACATACTATGGTGTGTGGTGGCTGTGCAGCTGATGTGTATTATACTGCTCTTTTAGGACATTTGTCATATTATTTCATTGTTTTGCACCTTCTGTGCACATATCCGGGGGTTCTGCTGTGGTTTCTGCGTACATAACATTTATGTCATTATTTACATTTTGTGCATGTTTTCTTTGGACATTCTCGGTGCCTTTCGCCATTGGCATATTGCACCTGTATGATACCTGACGTTGACAGCCTTCCATTACTCCTTGGTCATGTTTGGGTAAATGTAAACCGTTTTTCTTGGTTTACATTTCCGTGCCCTTACGCTACGCCTGCGCCACTTCGTGGATCGATATTTGCCTTCATTTGCATGGTGCAATACCGCACACAGTGTGTTTAGCATACCTACGCCGGGGGCGGCGCAGGTCCGGCGCACGCCGGTAGTGCACGTGGGATTGGTTCATACCTGAATCGCTCGGTGGCCATATTTGGCTTTATCACGCCGACGCTATGCGGGCGCCTGGCGCAAGGTTCATGAATCCCGGGGAATGATGTGTCCTATAATGATAATTGGAGGCAAATTTCACCACCCTATCATAGCACTGTTCCAAGAGTGAGAGTTGAGTGACTAGCAGGTTAATCAAAATAAGAGCACTGTAAAGTAGTATACAGATGAGAAGGGATTGAGCAATACTTTTTCTGGCACTACCTGTGAGGTTCTGTTTGACTATACAGAGTGCACCTCCCTTTTGGTTGGTGTTTTCTACTACTTGTTTTATGTGATGATCAGATTTTAAGCTTTTGTCAATAGTGACTCCTAAAAGCTTAGTGTGGCTTACTGGTATTGTTAAAAAAGTGATTTTGAAATTATTTTTGTTGTCATTTGAATGATTTCAGATAAGTAGGATCACTTTTGCTTATTTTCGGGTTAAGAAGCAGCTGTATTTCAGACAGACATGACTGTTTGGTGGAGAAAGACTCTTGGGTGAGTTGTTTTACTTTATCTATGCTTTTAATAGAACAGATGGCTGGTGAATCATCTGTGTACTGCAAGATAGTGGCTTGGTTAGTACTATCTGGAGATCATTAATAAATATATTTAACAATATTAGACATAAAATGGATCCTTGAGGGACACCCACTTTAAAGGGAAGGAAAGAGGAGATATCATTTTGCCAATTTACTGTCTATTTCAGAGGTAGCTGGAGAACTAAGAGAGTGAAGTTTCATGTATTTCTATGAAAGCTAGTTTTTGAAGCAATTTCTTGTGGAATACCATGTGGGAAGCTTTGGATAGATCTTGGAAAAGTGCCTAGATTAAGTTTCTAGAGTTTTGATATTAGATAACAGATGTTATAAAAAACAAAGGAAAGCAGTATATGAACTAAGAAAAGGATGGAAACAGTGCTGTGGGGAGGGGTAGTTGTCAGTGGGGAAGCTAAGGAGTTAAATCGGGATACTCTTCTCCAGAATCTTTTGAGTGGAGATAATATAGCTATAGGCCTGAAGAGTGAGAGCTCATTTGAGTTTCCACCTTTATGGAGAGGAAGAATGTAGCACCTTTTCCATTAGACTTGGACATATGTTTTGGTGATGGAGTGTTTGGCATCAGCAGCAGCTTTTAAGTACCTAAATGGTATTTTATCAGGGGCAATGGCTAGAAGATGTAAAGTTAGTAATAGTTTTTTGATTGTAGAAATTGAAACTGGTTTTAGTGCAAATGTTTTTGCTAACAAGAGAGGAGAGGAATGTGTGTATGCCTGTGTTGAGGGTATAATAAGATAAGTTGCTGTTTGGATGAACTGGATATTGAATTTGATGGCTATACTGTCAGTATGGTTAAATCAAGTAACTGTACACTATGTTAGTATATCAGGTTTGAAAAGCTGGTAGATTGTAATCCAAAAAGCTTTGGGGGCTCTAATAATTTGTTGCCTGTATATTAATATAGTAGCTCTTTTATCAGTTTTGATTTGATTTTTAGTGAAGTTTCTGAGATGTTTAGGGTATTCATGGGCAGCTATGATTTTAACTTGCTTCCATTTTTCCAGGCAATGTCTCTCTTTTTCATGAACAATTTAGTACTTTTTGAAACCAGGGTGCTGGATTCAGTTTTATTATCTTGGTTCTCATTGGGAATAGTTCATTTATAATGCTAATGAAAACTGAGTTGAACAGAGTTACAGTTTCATCAAGTGGAAGGGTCTGTACAGCACACCAGTTGTCACATTTTAGTACTGTGATAAACGGGGCCTTACTAAAGGAGAAGAGATTATGAGCAGGGTTGTACCAACGCTGTTTTTGATTGGTTTATGATTCCTTATTATGAAGATTGGTAGGTGATCACTAAGGTATCAGGTAAGGCACCCGATGAGATGATTTGGTTTGTGGCATTAGAAAGAAACAATCTAAGGAAGAGGCTCTACCAGAGTTATTGTTGGACTTGAAATAAGTTGGGCGAAACCATATAGACTAATGTTATTAGACGGACTGTTACTATCACTAGCATGATAATCAATATGCAGATCTCCTAAAATGATTGTCTCAAGTAAGATGCTGTTTGATGCACAGGAGAGATTCTTCAGCAGTAACTATGTTATTTCTGGAGAGAATTAAGCTGCTATAAAGCAAAAGTTTTTCTGGACTTGAAATTGCAAGGATGCAATAATTATGTCAACATTGAAGAGTGGGTGCTAGCTTTTATGAGACCTAGAGAGGTTTAAAGTGTTCCTGTGAATAATGGCAACCTAACTACCTTTCCCTGGGTTCTGTCAAGTCTTAAGGTGTTGTACCCCTGTTGTAAGATTTCTTCATCTTTTATTTCTTGTTTAAGCCATGTTTTTGTGGCTACTGGTATATTTGGGGAGTGGTAGGCTACCCAGGCATGTACATCAATGTTTGTTTCTTATAAGGTTACCTGTGTATAGGTGGAGGTTCTATGGCTTTGAGGAGCGACTATTTTGTGATGTGGCAAACTTGGTATACTGTTGAGTGGTTGCAGGACCTCAGTTATGATGGACATCACCCGGATTTTTGCAGAATGTTCAGATTTTTGCCTCATATTTTTGGTCTGTTCTTCATAAAAATTGCATTTTTCTGGTAAATCACTGAGGACTGAAGTCAGTAAATAATGACACACACACACACACACACACACACATATAAATATATATATATATATATATATATATATATATATATATATATATATATATAAATATTATAAACATTTTAAACTATACACAGTGATACAAGTGCAATAAATAACTGTTTCCAAAAGAGAATATATAACCAAGATATGTGGGGGGCTTAACCCCCCATACCCCCCAATGTGGGGGGCTGTGCCCACCACACCCCCTTAATTTATATACCAACTCCAGGGTCGCACTACAGTGGGAAAAAGGTCATTTATAACTTTCAACGAAATGAGTTTCAGTCAAATGAGTTTTCAGTGAAGTGAGCTTTCAGTGAAATGGTCATAGTAATTTCATTTTCAATCAAGTGAGTTTTCAATCAACCATAGTAGACCCATATATATATATATATATATATATATATATATATATATATATATATATATATATATATATAAACACAAACACATACACACACACACACACACACACACACACACACACGCACACACACACACACACACACACACACACAGACACACGTATATATCTATGAGTATATAGTTTAAGCTTTGTCCAGATATCTTTCACTAAGAGGTTGAGAGGTATTGTCACCATGTTTTCAAGTGAAAATATCACAGGAAGTATGTTTAACGGTATTTCAGTTTTGGCCTTGGTCTACTAGAAGGCTCATTTATTATGTTGTTGTGGGTGTAAAACTTTATTTTAAATAGGTGAACAGTAGCAGAGATGTACAATGTTTGGGATATGACTAGGGTGGATATAGAGAACTGTATATAGAGGCAGGTGCTGGTAAGATCTAAGGAATGCAGCAGTTGTGAGTGATAACAATACAACTGTGCTGAATAGTAGTATCGTCGATATGTGCTGATTAAGAGTGAAACTGAAGGAAAATGAGAGATGGGGAGCAGTTAAAGTGAAGAATGAAAAAAAAATAGATGTTAAAACTAGGGAATAGTTAGAAGAGGGATGACATAAAGGTAGAGAAAAAGTAACTGTTAAAACTTAGAAGTAGATCAAGCGTAATACTGATTGGGTGTGTAAAAGAAAATGTAGGAGAGTCTACTGCAATGGATAGAAAGGTAGAGGGAAAAAAATAGGATGTTTAGTTTAACGTCTGGTTGACTGGAGTATTAGAGTTGTAAGGAAATATGACTGGGGGATGGATATAATAATGTGCATCTCTTCAAGAGGGGTGAGAGTTAGGTGGAGTTCTTGGTGGAAACCAGCTTCTATAAATTTAATGGAATGTGGGGTGTCTGAGGAATTGGGGAAAGAGAAGGGAGTATGTCAGACTATAGCTCCCACACCAACAGGAGGTAATCACTGTGGGCCTTTTTAGTGTGCTGAAAACAGAAATTGTGAGTTTTCACAGCGGTGACTGCTATACAGGTTTCTTCTGCCTTAGGAGCATACCAGGCAATAGCTTCTACACCAGCAGGGGGTAATTGTTGTGGGCATGCTCAGAGTGCAGAAGACAGAAGCTGAGAGGTATCACACAGGTAACTGCTACAAACATATCTTCTGCCTTTAAAATGTATTTAAAATAGAGATACACTGCTTTACAAGAGCAATGCTTAGATGAGAGTAGAATAACAATTCTGCAGCCTGAGGTCATTCTAAAGCTGTGTTATTATCTCAGCTTACTGGAGAGGGTGGGGTGAAAGTTCATAAGGCACAGGGAAGGAATTAAAAGGCTAGAAATTCGGAAAGTGAACATGCAGAACTCTGTGCCTGTACTTAACACTACAGAGCATACATTTATACAATATGTGCAATTATTTATTGTAGTGCACTTATTCCAGGAATAAGTTTTCCAACAGAAATATTTCTCTTACATATGATATACACATACTCTGCCTCTTTTGAAGTACTTGATCAGACAGGATTTGAGAAATTGTGGAGTTGATTATTTTACTTCCTTTCAGATGTGTATGACAAGTCTCACTTTTAGCAGAGAAAGATCTACTGTGGGAAAGCCAATAACAGGGACAATTCTGCATTGAAAAATATAGGTAGTAGTCTGTCAGTTATCTTGCAATGTGAGTTGGTCTTATTATTTCAAGTTAGTCAGTAAATTGAGTGTTATTTCCCTTCAAGTCTTAACTGCAATCTAACACAGGATATAAACAGATGCAATTAAGCAACAGTTGCTGTAGACTTTTAGTTGTAACACTGCACGTTGTGTTGGAACTTTACAATTGGTTAACTTCCTGTGTCTGGAGCTGGACTTCTAAATTTAACATTGCCACACAGATATATTATTGAGACAAATATCAGTTAGACTAATTCTATTAATTCACTTTTGCATGCATCAATTAAATGTAGCCATTCACAGCTGTTTGCATCTCACAGCAAAAGCAAACTGCTCAAGTTTAGAACAATTCTGGTGACCCCTAGTTATCACAAATAATACAAAAAGGAAATGTATTTTCAAGATAATCTGATATGCTTTGTGAATAATGTTTGCTGACTATTTGCTCTGAGTTATTTTGTACATGTTTATTGACTGATTTTCTTTTAGAATTGTCAAAAATGTATTTCTATCCTTGTTTTGGAGCTTTTATCCCCCAGGCCTCTGCTAAAAATGGACATTTCATTTCCCAGATGGACTTTCCAAGCAAACAAAAACAAACAAACAAATAAATACATCAATATAATAAATAAATAAATAAATAAATAAATAATAGCAGGGTGCACTAAGGGGAGATCCAGCAATATGACATAAGTATCCCATAAGCAGCAACAACAATTACATTTGCTGACCTTTTAAAGTCACCTGCACACAGAGTCCTGCAGTTTGATAGAATTGTGTAAGTTAATGGCTGGGTAGAAACATAAAAGGAAGGCAGAAATTTCCATGAGCTAACAGAAAAAGTGGTAGGGGTGATAGAGTGAACTGCCCATCGAGGGTCAGGATGTACTTAAGATAAGAATGCACCGAGACTCTTTGGCTGATACTGGACTGTGAAACATAAATCCTCAATTCTGTCTATCCCTAAATGGCATGCTAGAAGTAGTTATGGTGAATATGACACACATATGTCATAAGCAACACATTCAACAGTGATTTGATTCAGCCATTCTGTGGTTAGGCAAAAACCATCAACTAGACACAGAAAACAGGTTGTCATCTGATGAATCACACTCTTGTGCCTCATACTCAGAAATCAAGGCTGTTATTCAAACTTGAGTTACCAGTGATATTGAGGGATGCCTTTAACTGTAATGTAGTGCATGGCGTTCCCCAATTACACTCATATGATAGATCAATGACATTCTGGTTCAGAGCTGTTTTTATTGGCAGACTCAAACTTAACAATGCTTGAAGCTTGAATATGCACTAAAGTAGGCAGTACTGACCAGAAAACAGCAGCATCAGGTACAAACAGCTTTGTTTCTACTTACATTTTATACCTGCTGCCTGCTTTTAGATTTAAACAGAATCCCTTAGACAGAAAATATGTGAGGATGTTAACCACTCCCCCACTGTTTTACCAGCTATAAGCCAGAAATATGCATGGTGTTTTTACTGTTTTATTTATTTTTTTACCAGTTTGTACTACATGGAGAAGATAAATCTCCATGCACTGCAAAGAATTATCATCAGATCACCAACTATGTATGTGTTCACATAGTAAGTCGTTATGATAGGTGCTCTGATCATAATCTTCTCTGTTAAAGTGAACTCATATGGAAACCACTGCTGTTATATACTAAGTCAGAAATTTAGAGTCAAGGGAGAAAATGGTTTATTATGAATTATAAACAAGTAAATGTTTTGTTCCTGGGCATCCTTTGCAGACAAGCTGAAAATAAAATGCTGTTATTTCATTACACCGTGAACTGTACTTTTATCTCTCTCTCTCTCTCTCTCACTATATATATATATATATATATAAATATATGCATATGTATATATATATATATCCACATATATATATATATATATATATATATATATATATATATATATATATATAGATATATATATATATATATATATATATATATATATATATAGATATATAAGGATTATAATGTCTATATGTGGCAGTGGATACGTCAGAAAGTCTCAGGAATAATTTGAGGACTGGTGAACCTGACATTGAGATCAGCTCTATGCAAGTGACAGACTCCTTCTTTGTCCAGAAGAGACAGTTATGCTAAGTGCTAGATTAGAAAATGTGTACTTTTAATCAAAGATGCTAAAGGGAGACTGAGTGTGACAGAAGCAGAAGTGGATGGTAGGTGTTTAAGTAGGAGACAGAAGGTATAACAAGCTGTAGACCATAGGAGAACAAACAAGGCTGACTCCAATTGTCATTGGATACTCTTATTCTACAGTGCAAGGACGCAGGAAGATGGGCAGCTCCAAGCAGTGATGCAGTTGGTAAGGGTGGACATTGATGCTACCACAGAAACATGGGCCAGTCACATGACATGTGACATGAAGATCCTTGGGTACAGGCTTGTTCAGGAATGACAAAGGAGAAATTGGGGGTGAAAGGGGACTCTACACAAAAGAGACCATAAGATGTGAGGTCACAGAGGACAAGCACAGCAAACCAGGAATGGAACAAGGGTACAGACAAGCTTAGAAACTAGTCCAAAATAGTCACAAAACAACCAAATAAAAACAAGGCGATTCCAGACTGCAAGTAGGATAACCTCTTTACAGTTTATTTTAAATCCACCAATACATGAGCGCTTTCATCTCCAAAATGAGACTTCATCAGATAAAACATTACCAGTGCTACGCCTACTATTTAAAATGCCACAATAACCTTAATTAACTAAGCAATTAAAAATTTAAAGCAGCAATGTCAGCTGATTTTAAAAATGTAGTATTGTTTTATACCATAAGGCCATTATCCATAAATGTATAAAAATCAAAGGATAAATAAGATGTTTCCTTACATTCATATAAAACTAAGAAAAACTAAATAAATATACATTAAATCTATTATGAAATATTTCCATAATCACATCTGAAAAAAATAAATATATAAAATATATCATACCCAATAGTTCAAACCTTAGCCGCCTATTCAATAAGTGTAGCTTTAATGCTGATGTATTCATTAAGGCCTGGGGGGTAATTGGCCTTAAGTCTCAATTGCCATTTATCTGATGAAGTCTCATTTTGGAGATGAAAGCGCTCATGTATTGGTGGATTTAAAATAAACTGTAAAAAGCTTAGAAACTAGGTTAATTGCATTGTCAGTTAAAGTATAAAAAGAAATGAGAGCATGGGATTGATATAATGTATGTCAAGGCACAAACACAAGAGACTGGAGGAGAGAATACAGGTGTAAGGTAAGAGGAAGACAGTAATGTACATGGAGGATGTGAGTTTACCAGGACTAGACTGGGAGATTCCAGTCTCCAGAGTAGATAGGGGAATGGGAGTTTGTTAAGGTCTTGCACCATGAGAGGTCCAGCCAATGGTGCAGGCCTGTGCCAAAAAGGGTAAAATTCTGGACATGGCTTTAACCATTCCAGAGGGTGTCATGGACATTCAAGTGAAGTCGTCATTAACCAACAGTGAACTTACTGTTGCTTGGTAAAGATACAGATGGAAAGAGTAAGCATAATAATAATAATAATAATAATAATAATTATAATAGTTATAATAACAATAATAAGAAGAATGCAATAAATAGAATAAATTAGTACTAGGCTAACTGCCATTGTGAGCCATTTTAAGCCTAGCCAATAATCCCTTGTGAGACTCAAACCCTCCACCTTGTGTTTTTAAGGCAAACACCTTAACCATTAGGCCACCCTCCCAACCCAAGACAATGGCATGAGATTTTAGAAAACCAGATTATGCAGTACTGGGTTGAAATGGCCAGGGATTAGACAGGAGACTGTTGCTAAAATGAACGGTAAAGGGAAAGGAGAACTTAAACCTATTGACAAGAATGTGATGAAGAGACAAAAGACAGAAAAAAAGATGATCAATGTAGTTATATGGGAATATGAAGCTAGCAATTAAGGTAAATGTAGACCTTAAAAGGGATGGAAAGGAGATGGTAAGGTGGTTGATATGGGAATGCACAAGGAAGTTATCAAAAATGTTACAAAGATGCTAAGGACGCCAAAGATTAAAACTGATAGAGAGTTAACAGATGGGACAGAAATACTTCAAAAGAGAAGTAAATAGTTTTTAGGTATATAGCAGAAAGACAGAAAGGAATGAAAAAATAGCCAGATTGAACAAAGATGGCAGGAAGATCACAGAAGATTGGGAGCAATCACATACACTGAATGATTACTTTGCCTTAGTCTTCAGCAATGAATCTAAGGGGAGGGTGCCATTCTGGAAAAGAGGGAACATGGCGTAAATGGATCAAGATGGCGGAACTGGCTCAACACAAAGAAGGAGGAGGTTCAAAGAGAACAATAAAGTCCGGTGACCAGATGGAATGACTGCCTTATTCATCATAAATCTCATCAGGTTGTTTACAGACACCTGACACAGATCAGCAGATCCCTTACTTGTAAAGTAGCAGTGAAATGAAAGAGAAAACAGCACTTGTGGTTCTCTTTATAATAGGGGGGATTAGAAAACATCTTAGAATGCACAGGCCTATTAGCCTAACAAGGCAGTGAAAGTCATGGAAAAAATTTTGGAAGGAAGGTTGTTAGCATTTGTAGAGGCCAACAATTTCTGCTTCAGCAGCCAACATGGGTTCATAGCCAGAAGAGTTGTCAGCAAAATCCGTCCTAGCTTTATGAATGGATCACAGCAGAACTTTACAGGGGAGTCCCTACTGATGTACTCTACCTTGACTTCAGAAGACATTTGACTTTGTCCCACATGTTAAGCTGATAGCAAAGCTGCATGGATTGGTATTAGAGAACTGACAAGTCAAGCACCAGAGGAGTCTGGCCATTGTTGAGTACTAAGGTAACATCTGAGAGAAAATATAATAGGACTGCCATCTTTGCTAATGGCACACAGACAGGTGCAGCAGTGGAGAATGAGGGAAAGAGTTTAGTGATGTACTCTGAAAGGCAGAATAGTCTTTCTTTCTGGGCAGAAAAAGTGTTATTTGAGGTTCACTGCAAACACCTTGTAAAGTATTTCTTTACAGAGATGGTAGGATGGCACAGTGGTGCAGTGGTTTGCATTGTTGACTCACAGCAAGAGGTTCTCCTGTTTGATTCTTGGCTGGGGTACCTTCTGTGCCGAGTCTGCATGCCCTCCCTGCATTCATGTGGGTCTTCTCCGGGTACTCCAGTTTCCTCCCACGTTGCAAAGACATGCATCTGGAGCATTTCTCCCCAGGCTTCCATTGAAAATTGACTTATCGCAAGTCGGACTTTCCTGGTAAAAACAAATGTTAAATAAATAAATGAAAAATAAATACTGCACACATGGAATGGGCTACCAGATTGGTTGGTATAGAGACAATCCATGGAGACAATCAAAGTGTTAAGGGCAGGTGAACAATTCTTAGGAGGAAGATAGGTATGGAGGACAGACAGAAGGCTCAGGCACTTTAAAGAGCAGACTAGAGAGACTCAGTGTATTATTCTGTAGTTAAAATGTAAAATGAAATATATGGTAATGGTCCTTTTCTCATTCCATCTCAACTTGAGATGAAATGAAAGGAGGAGCTTTTAAGATGCAGAAAAGCAGAAAAGTAAAGTCAGATTATTGCTGACTAAGAGAGCAGGACAGATATTTCATTTTAAGATAGGATATAAGGAAATTTTATGTTTAAAGCTGACAATTCGTCTATAATTTGGACTTTCTGGATGGTATTATGGGCCATTTTTGGTCAGATTTTCATAGGAATGCTAATTTCATGGATTTACCTTTTACTAAATGGAAGTCCATGACTGGAGAAGAGTATCTTAAGCAATGGCTATACACAGAATTACAGACAATAAGTGAGGCTGGTATCTTAAGTAATGACCATATACAGAACTGCAGACAATAAGTTAGGTCGTAGGCACAAAAGATGGGACAAAAGTAAGTATAATTGGGTACAGACATTAATGTTAGGGAAACTACCTTATACATTTTGGTCATTACTGCATGAGTTTACAGATGTGCAGTCCACGGTGGTGCAGCGGTAGCATTGTTGCCTCACAGTAAGAGGTTCTCCTGTTCCATTCTCGGCTGGAGTGTGGGGAGTGCCTTCTGTGTGGAGTCTGCATGTCCTCCCCGCAGTTGGGTGGGCATTCAAAAGACACCCGTAAATGGGTGTGCCTTTGTTGAAGGTTGAACGTCGAGTTGGCACCTCAGCGTTCGTCAAAATCTACTGCCAATCATTAGTGGACTGGAGTTCCGCTGTAGCGACCCCTAACCGGGAAAACCCAAAAGGCAAAGAACAACTGCATGAGTTTACAGAGCTGGTGGACATTCAGACTTTTGAAGCATACCACTTGCATGCAGATCTGCACTGAAAGATTTAACTAGTAATTAGCATTTAAAATAATACGTACCAGCATGCTGATGATTCATATAGTTGTTACATAAGTCCTATTAATTGTACTGATTCATAAAATGTCTTTAAGTATTTTTGTTTGTCTGCTTGATCAATATTTGTTACATTGCTATATTTTTTACAATTAGGCTGAATCTTCAATATAAATAAAACATAAGCAATTTAAGGAAAATTAAAAAAATAAAAAATACATCAAAATTGTCATCACTGGTGAACTAACATGCTCCTAAAGAGTTAGGAATAGCAGACAAAACCTAATGCCACTCTGACACTCTGTGTAGGTTAATACAGTAGAGCAAAGTGATTTATGCAAAACTTTGACTATAATCTGCCACCATAATTACCACACTTCTGTTTTTTTTTCAGATTCAGCAGCAAGATTTTACCAAAAACAAATACATAAAGTATAGAAGCATTAGTAAGTCTATAAAACATATCTAGCAGAAAAAGTGTATATGGCAATTATAACAAGAGCTTTTAGTAGTTTTAGCTACTTTTTTGATATATGCCTGTTTACACAGAGATATTCTGACAATGTTTAGTGGATGCACCTCGTGAACTAGTTTGGATGACTTTGTCACACTTAATATGAAAATAGAAATAGTTAGACATGCCGTAGCAGGTTATGCAGTTACAGTGAGCTACAATACATTTGCTATGGAGATCACTGTATTGTGATCCTAGATACCATATGATGCACAACCTTCAGTCCTCCCATCTAAACGAGAAACAGTAAAGGTATTAAGTAATGAGTTATTTAATCTCGTCTACCATTCCTTCAGGGCAAGAAGCTGTGCGGTTACAGAGCAGAAGAATGAAAATAATATTTATAAAAAATATAAAATAATATGACTAACTTACACTGCCGTTAAATTCCTTGCAGTATTCATCTGTCATTTCAAAGCTGTTCAACTTGCTCCATAAAAATTGACTTTGTCGGCATAGGCTGATGTGAACTGTGCCTCTAACTGGTTTTCCATATGTGTAACTGAAGCAAAGGCAAATAATGTGGTGAAAAATGTGTATGAGCAACAGCAAAACCTTCAAGCATTCCTTATTATAAGTAATGCATACACAGACATCCATTCATTATTATTTATAAGGCACACAATCGACCATTCGCTTTTATAAAATACACGTGCAGCCTTATGCTACATGCATCTAGATTAATTTATTGATCTGAATTACTTTCTATGTAATATACAGTAGTCTGAGGCAGAAATAAAAACCACAAATCTTCGGATTATTTGGATAATCCTATAAGTATCGCTGTTTTACTCAATAAAAAAAAGATGAAGCAGTAAATGCGAGATGAAGTGGATCGTGACTAAGTCACAAGTAAGTGAATATGTATCCACACTATTTCTAGGCCACTTTTACACCTCTGTAAATATACAACTGCTTTGTCACAGATTTAGGGATTTATTTAAAATATGTCAGTTTTAAAATATCTGATATATTTACAGACAAATAAGAAGAAAACAAGAGGAACACCATAATATTCAAAATTAGCCAAAAATGTTTAGCTGTTCGGCAATGAATAGGATCTAGGTATTTGCATTCTGGCAAAGATTTAAAATATGTTTTGCTTTTTAACTAATAAAAGTAAATATCTTAACCATGTATTTGCAGTTTAGCATGCAGGACTGTAAGAAAATGACCACTGTTTCATATAGGAAGAAAATATGTATTTTTTTTTTTATTTTTTATTTTACATTTGTTAACCGGGAAAGTCCACTGGACCATGGTCCTTTTTCAGCGGAGGCCCGGAGAGAAAAGCTCCACAAAATAACAATAAAATACAATGTCGGTATTGTAATAGGTAGTAATAGTGTCAATAAAGAAAACAGTATATACAATAATTGTGAGTATTCAAGCAAGATTCAATCATTTCCAGGTAGATACAAGAAAGCAATAATGGTATGTACAGATATATAAGCTCATTTAAAAGACAGGTATTGTAATGTAAGAGTCCAGATTTTACCCATTGTACAAAGACATGAGCTGTTTACCCACTTAGATTGAGTAAGATAGTGAAAAATGATGGCAGGACTGTCCTGGTCTGGTACAAGAGCAGAGCCGAGTATCTGTAAAGTGTGCTCTTAGTGACTTTTTAAAGAGATATTGATAGTATAGAAGTTATGGGTGATGGTATATAACTGGTAATATAACTGCTAATATAAATGAAGGAAGAACAAGCAAAGAAAAAGAAGAACACAAAACTAAACTGGTAGAAACAAAATAAGTAATGGTAGAGAAAAAATCCTTTGGCTGAAAATTAGCTATAAGCAGCTCCCTCAGACATGAAAAATAGGCTTTTATTTTTTTCTTTTTCTCTGCTGTACTGTGCCTGAGAATAGGATGCCTGGTGGTAAGCAAGCTATAGGCATAAATAACAGAAAACTCTTAACTAGGAAAGGTATGGGTAAGAGCTTGTTGTAAGCTCACACTGGGATGAATCTCCCAAGTTGTTAAAAAATACAATAGAGCAGTCAGAGGGTAATATATCTGAAGAGACAGTTTAAGACATCTTTATTTTTGCCTCTTTATTTGTCTTGTTTTTTCATTCATGTTTGCTGATAATTGTCTAGGGTTGTATTTCTTTTTATACATATTTAGTTTGCAATTCATGTCTACTGTTGACAGAGTAGGCTTCTGTTTTGCTATTCACCTTGGGTCACCATTAATCCCTCCCACTTAGTCCATATCCCATTCATTCCTTCTTCGAGGTGACAGATGCACAGTGGGGAGTGAGGCCAACATTTCTTTGCTATAGGCACTAACTATTCCTGGCACATACCAAGTCTGTCTCAAGAGGTATGTAATTACAGTAACAGAATTGCAAGGCTCCAGCTTGTATAAAAGGCATTGCCAAATGACCCTGCCACATTAAAGGCAACAAATATTTAGTGATCCTGTATTCCACAGGGGATTCTTCTCAGAATCCTTATCATGAATGTTTACCCCTCATATAAAGATGCTGTAGCCATGACTATTTACCCCTCAACCTTCCCATCAGAGAATGAGATGCCCAAGCTCTGCCTTGACATTCTCCTGTCTTCTGTCTTCCTCAGGCAGCTCCCCCAGTGTCTAGGCCACTCACTGAACTGATGAACTCAGGTCAACTTGTTAAAGTCAGTGCTTTATTCTTCTATGCCTTGGAGTTGGGTGTGACTTAATATAACTTGTTAAAATTGAATATAAGCTTGTTTCTAGTTTCATGTGTTAGTATCTGTTAAAGTAGGGTTTTAAATGTTTATATATGCTTTTATTTTTCATTTAATTTTTGTAAATTTGTTAAATTGGTTAGAACACTAATCATAAATGACAAATTTCAGCCTCAGTCTGGGCAGGAGAAAAGTGATACATATTTTTTAAACATAAATCACAACTGCAAAAGTAACATAAGCATACAATAATTAATTAAATTAACAACTATTCCACGGAGTTACCATGCCACGCAAACAGTAGCCAAGGACAGCAGCAAGAGCCAGTCCATTAAAAACAGCAACGAAAGGCAGCAGCAGGTGTCAATTCAAGCGAAAAAACAAGTACTGGTACAATATAAAAACTCAGGTTTATTGTATGCAAACGGTAAGCGCTTTCACTTAGGAGCTTCTTCAGACCAAAAGATTCAACTGAGCAGAGAACCACATTAAATACAAAGAGAACCCACCCCATCAATTATGTAAATGAGCAAAGTTAAAGATACAGCCCAACATAACTACAACCATATCACTCTAACTAATAAAAATCTAACTAGTATAAATCAAGAAATACATATAATAACATACTTAAAATAAAAATATATACAAATATATATATATATATATATATATATATATATATATATATATATATATACATGGCTCTAAAAATATCTACATGATACCAACACATAAAAAAACAGCAAAAAAAGGAGTATTATTTATGTAACCTCCTCCTATTCAGGGCAGGTTTAATGGAAACCCTCTCATTTAACCCTCTGCCTCTATCTGCCTGTAAAATGATGATCCAATTCATCTCTCTATACTTAGTGTAGCTTCTAATATCACCTCCCCTAGGACTGGAATCCACTGCTTCAATTACCCTAAACCTAAAAGTGTGTTGAGTTCCTTGTTCTATCACATGTTTAGACAGTGCATTATTGGATGTTTCTTTCCTAATATTATATAGATGTTCCCTCATTCTGTATCGTAGAGGTCTATTAGTTTTTCCTATGTAGAAAACCTTACATAAATCACACACAGCTAAATAAACAATGTGGGGAGTCATACAATTATGGGTCCCTCTAAACCTAAACTCCTTATTCAGGTCTGGGCGGCAAAATACCACATCAGTGTCAATATAGGGACAAAAATGACATGCACCACATGGTTCCGTATACCCATAGTCTATCCATACTGAACTACTTTTCCTGTTACATAACAACCTCTTTAGGTTCTTATGGTTCCGAAAACGAAATCTAGGAGCTCCACCCACTATATCACCAATATCATCATGTACTAGCAAGATGGGCCAATAGTGTTGGAATAACTTCGTAACATATCCAGTGTCACTAGAATAATAAAGGGGAATCTTAGAAACCCCAGTAGTATTAATATGTCCCTCTTCACTTAAACATAATGGACCAAAATAAGGTTTAGCTCTAGTCTCCCTCAATACTGTCAAATCTTCCCATTGTTTCTCTAATTCCTTACATGTGTATCCTCTATCCATAAGGTTTTTTTCAAGACTAAGTAATTCTGCATGGAATCCCGCCTCTGTAGGATTCATCCTTGAGGCCCTCATACCTTGTCCTCTCACTAAGTTCTTAAAAATATAACCAGGATGCATACTTGATCTAAAAAGAAACGCATTCCTATGGCAAGTTTTACGGAAAATGCCTGTATTAATCATCCCTCCATCAAGTTTTTCTACATATACATCTAAGTATTCTATACCATTATGTGAAAATTTATAAGTAAATTTCAAACATTCCAATAAACCATTCATAACTTCAAAAAAACTATTAAACTGAACTTGAGGTCCTCTCCACAAAATAAACAAATCGTCCACAAAACGCCTATAAAATAAAACATGTTCCTTGAACCCTATCAGGGGGAACAACAGATCTTCTTCCCATTGAGCAAGGAACATATTGGCGTAGCTATTGGCACATGAAGTGCCCATAACTACGCAATGTTTCTGTAAGTAAACTTGTTCTCCAAACATGAACACATTATTATTAGGTATAATTTCTAGAAAGAAACATATCAAATCAACCTGTGTTGTTGAAAGTTGACTATGTGTATGCAAGTACTTCTGAATAAATTGAATACCAAGTTCATTCGGTATCATAGTAAACAATGATTGCACATGTAGTGTAACAAAAACCACATTATCAAGTTCTCTTATTCCTTTCAGACTATCATATAAATCTACTAAAAATTGTTTAGAGTCTCTCAATACAGTTGGATTCATATTGATCACAGGACGTAAATGTTTCTCTATGTATAAGGAAAGGGGTTCGGTAATCCAACCCCCTCCTGCAACAATAGGTCTCATGGGTGGACACTCAGAATGTTTGTGTATTTTCGGGAGGCCTTGAATAATAGGAATTAGCGGGAATTCAACGTTCAAGAAATTATACATCTCATCAGAGATCAAGCCAGCTACCTTGATATCTACCAAATCATTCTTTACAGTATATATAATGTCATGTACTTCATTAGACAAGAGTTGATTATAGAAGGTAGTGTCACTCAACATAGTACGCATGTAACCATCATAGAAAATCATATCCATGACTACAAGCAAACCTCCCTTATCAGCAGGACGTATAACAAGAGAACTATTGTTCTGTAGGGCTTGTAAGGCCTTTCTCTCTTTAAATGTAAGATTCTGTTTTAATCTATAATTCATATCACTTGTCTTCTTATCATAAAACCTTCAGCTTCAGTCAACCTACAATATGCTTCAACCAAAGGATGATTAACTGGTGTAAAATTACTAGGTTTCCTAAGGCCATTCACTGAGTGCAGCTCTCTTTCAACAACACCTGTATTATTGTGAAACATATGACGTAGCATGACATCCCTGCAAAACATCTTCAAATCTAGAATCATATCCTGAACAGTACTAGGACGAGTGGGTATAAAATTCAAACCTTTACATAATACATTCTTCTCTTCTATTGTTAGGGAGTAGCTCGAGATGTTATGAATTAATGTGGTTTGGTCTTCCCCCACATTTTCTTTATAGTCTGGTTGGACGGTAAGTCCCCTGATAGCTTCCTTTTGAATCTGTTCCTGCTAGAAGACCTCCCTCTCCCCCCTCCCCTGTCTGAACGAACGGGTAGTGGAAAAGGAAGTACACCATGTCCATGGCCATCACCATGCCCTGATGTATCATTAATGTATATATTCTGTGTACCTGTGGTAGTGGTTTTAGGTCCAACTACTATTTCATGCTCTCCCACATCTACCCTCCTCCCAAACAGATTAGGAATAGAGATAGGAAGTAACGTACTAATAGTCCCTTGCCGGGTATTATTATTACCAACCCTATTGACATCCAAACCTGTGCTCGAAGCAGCACCTTGTATATTTACATCAACAGTCCTTTCAAGTGGTACATCATTAGACTCAAGTCTGCCTTCATTACTACAAACCCTACTAACAGGGCACAGTCTCTCTATTTTTATTTATTTTATTTATTTTACATTTGTTTATCGGGCTAGTCCAACTGGATATATGTCCATTTTCAGTGGAGGCCCGGGGAGAAAAGCTCCACTACAAACTACTAAACAATTTCAAGATATACATCAATATACAGAAATAGAGGGAAAAAAAAAACATATGCAATACCCTTGAAACAGGTTGAATTAAATTTTGAGTAAAAATGAAAAAACCTAGGATGGTAAAGAGAGAGAAAGGATAAGGAATATTTAATAATTAGTTAGAGTAAGTAGAAGAGAAGAAAAAGAATGGATGTTAAGGAGTCGTATAATGATGGAAAAAAAAGAGAGCTAACCTGGGTTATGACAAGAGCATAGCCAGTGGATATTTAGGAAGGATTTTAGTTTAGTTTGAAATTGGGAGAGTGATGTTAGGGATGTGAGTTCCTGTGGTAACTTATTCCATATTTTGCCAACTGAGTTGGAAAATGTGGAGTCACCTGCTGAGTTTTTGGATCGGGATGTTTGGACTAGTATTTTGTTGGTGGAGCGTAGATGCCTCTGATTGTTATAGGGTGTTATGAGGGAGGAGAGTATTGGGGTGTTTTCAGGGTGATGTAGGGCATTATGGGCAATAGTGAGTTGATAGTATTGTATGAGGTGTGGTAGTTCCAGCCACCCAAGCTTTTTGAGATTTAAACAATGATGAGTTCTATATGGAGAGGCAGTTGCAAATCTGGCAATATTATTATATGATGAAGTAAGTTTGCTAAGATTATGTTTAGAGAGATTTGTGTATATGGAGGAAGCATATAAAAGAGTTGAGATTAAGTGAGTTCTGGCTATGGTAGTTTTGGCTTCAGGAGTAAGAAAAGATTTGATTCTATAGAGAGCCTAGTTTTCTGTTGGTCGATTTTATTGTAAGATTAATATGATTGTCAAATTTTAAATGGTTATCAATAGTGATACCCAAGAGTTTTGTTGTTTGGTCAGGAGAGATAATGGTTCCATTATCAGATATTAGTGTAAAATGGATAGAGGTCGACAAGTGGGTGGGTGAGAAAAGCAAGAGTTTGGTTTTCTTGGGGTTAAGGAGAAGGCAATGATTAGAGAACCATTGTTCTATAGTTGAGAAGGTTTTTTGTGTGAGAGAGTGAAGTTCTGACTGTGTTGAGGCTGTACAAATGATGGTAGTATCATCTGCATATTGAATACAAGTTGTTTGTGGAGTAGCTAGATGAAGTTCATTAATGAAAATGGAAAACAAGAGTGGACCTAAAATAGAGCCCTGAGGGACTCCTATAGTGGTGGGGAGAAGATCAGAGAGTTGGTTGTCTCATAGAACTGCTTGTTTGCGGTTGTCTAGGTAAGATGTAAACCAGCATAGGGCAAGGTTATCTAGAGAGAAAGATTTTAAACGATGGAGAAGAAGCTGGTGATTTACCATGTCGAAGGCTTTGGACAGGTCTACGAAGAATGCTGAAGAAGGAGTATTATTGTTACGGTTTTTATTAATTGAGTCAATGAAGGATAGTAAGGCTGTACTAGTACTATGGTATGGTCGAAACCCATGTTGGCAATTAGCCAGGAGTTTGTGGTCTAGCAGGTGATTTAGTAACTGTTTGTGGATACACTTTTCCATAATTTTTGCAAGTGGAGATAGTAGTGCTATTGGGCGGTAGTTAGAATACTCAGTAGAGTCACCTCCTTTAAAAAGAGGGATAATATAAGAGATTTTCCAGACTGATGGAATTGAACTTTCTTTTATTGTCCTATTAATAAGTATAGAGATGGGGTATGCTAAGGCTTTTGCAGCTAGTTGGAGGTATTCAGCTGGTAATTGGTCAGCAGAGGGGGTTGTAGGTTTTAGTTTATATAGTAAGGACAGTATTTGAGAGGTAGGTATGGGTTTAAGGTGAAATGGGGGGAATAGAGCTAGGTGTAAATAGTTTGGAGGTGTCTAGGTTTTGTTGATTTGCTAGGTTTAGTATGGCTGAAGTGAAGAAAGTGTTGAAGGCATTGGCTGTTTGTAAGGGGGAGTCGGGGTCAGAGCCAGAAGGGTTTGGTGTGGCAACTTTACCAGGGGATAATAGTTTATTGATAGAGGACCAAAATTTATGTGGTTGGTGTGGTAAAGATTGCTGAAGCTGAGTATAAAAATTCTTTTTATCTTGTATGATGGCTTTCTTTGTCATATTTCTCTGTTGTCTAAAGGTGACATTATCATTTAGGCTTTTGTAGTTCGCCATTTAGCCCAGGCCTTGTTCCTATTTAAGATAAGTTTCTTAGTGTTATTTGAGAGCCATTGGGCTGTTTTAGATTTGACACGCATAGAGCGTATTGGGGCATGGTGTTCCAGGATAGTGAGAAAAGTGTTATTAAAGTGACTAACTGCTTCATCTATTGGGAGAGATTTAAGAGGTGACCAGTTAACTTGCATGAGTTCATTTTGAAACAGGTTGAGGTCAAAGTATTTCTTACTACGGAATGATCTGACTTGGATAGGGACAGTAGTGCTGGTTTTTTGCCTAATAATATAAGTGAGGGAGTGATCACTGAGGTCATCTGGGAGAGTTCCTGTTGTATATTTTTGCTGAGGACTATTTGTTAATATCCAGTCAAGTATACTTTATTTGTTGTTAAGTTTGTTTATTCTAGTTGGGAGGTTGATTATTTGAGAGAAACCATGTAGGTTAATAAGGGTGGATGGATTAGTCTGTTTACATAAGTTCCAGTCAATGTTAAAATCCCCTAAGAGTATAGTTTCTTGAGGGTGATTTAGTGAGAGCCAGTTTAGAAGGTCTTCTAATATGGTTGTATTCTTTCCTGGGGGAAGATAGGTACAGACAATATTTAATGTTTTTTGTGGGTTGAGTTGCAGTTTTGTAATAATTATTTCAATAGCAGTGTCAAATGAGAGGTTATGATTTGTTCTACTAATCTGCAGTCCTGTTCTATAGAGAATAGCAACCCCACCACCTTTTTTGTTTAAGCGGTCCTGTCTTAGGATGTTGTAGCCTGGAGGAATAATCTCTTTGTCATTAATTATAGGTTTAAGCCATGTTTCTGTTAGACAGAGAATATCAAATTGTTGAACTTCTAGTAGGGCATGAATTTGTGCTATTTTATTACAAATGCTTCATATGTTTAGTTGGGCAATAGATAGTGATTTGGGAGGTTTAGTAGATGGTGTACTATTTCTAATAAGTGGGTGGCATTTAGAGGGAATTGGGGAAGGGTTTGGACCAGGGTTTGGGTGAATATCTCCATCTATTAATGAGCAAGATATTATAGGGTTAAAGAGTTGAGGGTGTTTGCAGTAGAAGTAAGGACATTTTTTAAGGTGGTAGATAAGATATTTTATGTGAGAAAGGCGGTGGTACTTAGGTTGAAGAAAGGAGGTTGTGTGGATGGTATTGAGATAGTTTGTAGATAAGGTTGGTGGAGATGTTTGGGTATGTTTGTTTGGGATTATAAGTGTAAGGGTTAGGGGTAGTTCATAGAAGGTTAAAAGATAGGTAGAGGTTAGAGTAGTTAGGAGAGTTATTAATAGGAGATGTTGAGTATAATTAGGCATGTTAAGAAGGCCTGTGCAGGGATGTTAGAAATTTAATAAGGGAAAGTTTGGTCAGGGAGTGGGAAATGAAACAGCTATATAGAAGGAGGTGTGGATGAAGTGTATAATGTGATTGATTGAGATAAAATGAGGGGTGTGTCTTAGAAGGAAACAATTTGAAGATAGTAGAGGTGGGTTGGATGGAACTAGACTGTGATTGGTAGTGAGGTAAGAGGGTGGGTCTACAGTGTGATTGGCTGTGAAGTAAGAGGGGTGTGTCTTTGTGGGGGATAAATGTAGAAGTGCTAGGGGCGGGTGGAATTTGGGGGCAGGGAGGGGAGCGGAGTGAGCCCGGAGGGCGAACGGAGCGGGTAGACACAAAAAATTACTTTTGTGTGGTACAGACAAGAAACAATCAGTGAAGTGTGGAAGCAGCAGGTAGGCTTGAACTAGGTCTGTGTGTATATGTAGTGTAACCTTGTAGAAAGTAGCCTTAGTGTATGTATAGTGAAGAATAATTAAGGTAAAGCTATGGTGATGTACAGATATGGGTTAAAGGAGTTAAACAGAGTGGTGATGGGCAGGACCAGAATGTAAGAGAAAGTATAGAGGGTGTAAACCGGATAGTAATAAGTATGCCACCTAGTGGCCAGAGGGAGAAGTACCACAGTTATTCAGGTGGGAATGGGGTAAATGTGGTAGAAATAAAGCAGAAGGTTTACAGCTAAAAGAGAGAGAAGGTATATAAAGAGGTGAGAGGGGGCTGATGGAAGAGGGTCTAGGTTAGAAAGGTGATAGGGACAGGTGATATTGGCTGCTGGCTGACCTGGGCAGGTAGCTGGAGTAGGGTACACTGGTTAAAGTTTGTATTTAGACACTTATCAAAGACATACTTCCACAGTTTGTTGGAAGGCTAAACCAGGTTTGGAGAGTAGTTTTCCACTAGTCAGAGGTTCAGGTCTTCCTGGAGGGCTGAGGTAGAGGTGTAGATTTTTGGGGTCCACTTAGTAATACTACTGTAATAGCAAAAGAAGAAAGAGGAAGATAGTAAGACAAAAAAGTAGTAAGATATTTCCTTGCAGAAACAGTATCAACTTAATCATATAAAAACAATACTAAACAGTAATAAACCTAGTATTAAAGTGCAGTTTAGAAAAATAAACAGCTATTAGGTATTCACAGAGAGAGTGTTAAAGCAGTATTATGAATAAGCATTCACAATGAGATTATTACAGCATAAGTATGAGCCAGCGTGGTTATTGTTAGAAGTTACAAATGTGATATTTAACTCAAGTAAAACAGTAAGGGGGCTGTGCTTAAACGGCTATAAAAGAATATTTGCATAGTTAAAACCAAGCTGTTAAACATATATGGACAAAAATGATTCAGAATGCTTTGCAATGTATATTCGGTAATACAGTCTACCTAGATATCGTCAGCAGCTAAAAAGGCGCCAACTAAGAGATAGCGCTATGGGTACCAGGTATACAGTAACACAGTTTAACCTACGTATCATCAGCAGCTAAAAAGGCGCCGACTGAGGGATAGCGCTATGCGTACCAGGTAAAGGTATGACTGGATCATGCCTTGTACAAATTTGAAGCGCTGTTAGCAGCAGGACTAAGTATTAACATAAGCAAAACCAGAATAGTATACCTATGAAGTCCAGCACTAAAGGTACTGACCAAATATGCAAACAGCTATTTATAAAAGCTGAACGTAGTCTATAGCACTAGCAAGGCTTTCAACTGTGAATCCAGTGAACGCTAAGGCCAACAGTGTAGTTAATAGCGCAATAAGTCCGCCCTTTAGTACAGGAATTAGAGTTACACAATATAAATATCAGTGCTACATCAGCGAGATACCAACGGCAGTTAATGCAAAAGAGCACTTAATGGTACAATATGCCATTTGTGGTTTTCTTTGGTAGGGATAACGTGCACGCTAAAAACACGCTCGTTCTACACAAGTAAGATGTAGTTTGAAAAGGGAAAGGCAACGCAGAAGCAGTAAGCGGTTACAAGGGACTCAGTAACAAGTTAGCGACGCTATCATTTGTATTACAATAAATAACCTCTCCACAATAAACAGCTACAATTTGTTCAGTACAGGGTTAGCGACTATAACAAACATGTTACAACACTACTTTCAGTATCAGTAATTAGATTGCAAGTGGTCTATTAACAAGTTAACACAATTAACATTTTGTTTGATGGAACCTCAACATTAGAGCCCTGTGATGTTTGCAAACCACAATAAACTGCTGTGTTAGACATTTCACCTGATACAGCATTAGTATTACTTAAAACATTAACATTATTACAAACAGCATTATTACCATCATTAAACCTTGGGCGAGTCCACATAAATACATGCCCTGCCCTAAAATCTGAAGTGTCGCTTATAATTTTAGTCCGTTTCTGTTCTATCCGCTTCCGTTCAAACACAGTGACACTGTCCAACAGTGTCTCAAATAAGGTAGTCAACACAGTAGAACGATAGTTCGAAAACAGTTCTAACTGTTTTTTCTGTAAAGACAGTTTAAGCTCTTCCTCCTCAGGTTTAAAAATTCTATGAGAAGTCACATATAATTGGCGCTTACCTCAACATTGAGTTTTTGCCATTGTGTTAGCAACTCAGGATACTGAGAGCCCTGGCTTGGCATATTAAATACACGCAACCCCCTGGGTACAATATTCCTATCGAGGCATGTCTGAAAATGTAAATGTTGCAGTTGTAAGTGCTTGTAGTGGAGGAAATCTCTTTCAAAAACATCCAAGCTGTTCTGAAGACTCTCTAGGTCGTCTGTCGCTCCAATGACGTCATCTCCAGTGGCGCGAAATCCAAAACCCCATACATTTCCAATGTCTCTGGTTAAATATTGTTCAAATCTCACCAACAAGGGATTCGATTCAGATGTTTGTATCCCTCCAAATAATACAGTCTCAGGATTGTTATAAACGACGGTATTCACCTCTTCATTTGGATTATAGTCTAACTCAATGTCCGTTTGTTGTTCGTTGGTCATGTTCCCAATGGTAGCCAGTAAAAACAAAATGAAAACTATAAAAAGTAGCAAGGTAACCAGCACACCAGGGGGTAAAAACTCCGTGGTAATGAATACAAAAGTAACTAAATTAACAACTATTCCACGGAGTTACCGTGCCACGCAAACAGTAGCCAAGGACAGCAGCAAGAGCCAGTCCATTAAAAACAGCAACAAAAGGCAGCAGCAGGTGTCAATTCAAGCGAAAAAACAAGTACTGGTACAATATAAAAACTCAGGTTTATTGTATAAAAACGGTAAGCGCTTTCACTTAGGAGCTTCTTCAGACCAAAAGATTCAACTGAGCAAAGAACCACATTAAATACAAAGATTTTTGTTTGCTGTTTTTAATGTACTGGCTCTTGCTGATGTCCTTGGCTACTGTTTGCGTGGCATGGTAACTCTGTGGAATAGTTGTTAATTTAGTTACTTTTGTATTTATTACCACGGAGTTTTTACCCCCTGGTGTGCTGGTTACCTTGCTACTTTTTATAGTTTTCGTTTTGTTTTTACTGGCTACCATTGGGAACATGACCAATGAACAACAAACGGACATTGAGTTAGACTATAATCCAAACGGAGAGGTGAATACCGTCGTTTATAATAATCCTGAGACTGTATTATTTGGAGGGATACAAACATCTGAATCGAATCCCTTGTTGGTGAGATTTGAACAATATTTAACCAGAGGCATTGGGAATGTATGGGGTTTTGGATTTCGCGCCACTGGAGATGACATCATTGGAGCGACAGACAACCTAGAGAGTCTTCAGAACAGCTTGGATGTTTGTGTTTTTCGAAAGAGATTTCCTCCGCTTCAAGCGCTTACAACTGCAACGTTTACATTTTGAGACATGCCTCGATAGGAATATTGTACCCAGGGGGTTGCTTGTATTTAATATACCAAGCCAGGGCACTCAGTATCCTGAGTTGCTAACACGATGGCAAAAACTCAATCTTGAGTTAAGCGCCAATTATATGAGACTTCTCATAGAATTTTTTAAACCTGAGGAGGAAGAGTTTAAACTGTCTTTACAGAAAAAACAGTTAGAACTGTTTTCGAACTATCGTTCTACTGTGTTGACTCCCTTATTTGAGAGACTGTTGGACAGTGTCGCTGTGTTTGAACGGAAGCGGATAGAACAGAAACGGACTAAAATTATAAGAGACACTTCAGATTTTAGGGCAGGACATGTATTTATGTGGCCTCGCCCAAGGTTTAATGATGGTAATAATGCTGTTTGTAATAATGTTAATGTTTTAAGTAATACTAATGCTGTATCAGGTGAAATGTCTAACACAACAGTTTATTGTGGTTTGCAAACATCACAGGGCTCTAATGTTGAGGTTCCATCAAACAAAATAGAGAGACTTTGCCCTGTTAGTAGAGTTTGTAGTAATGAAGGCAGACTTAAGTCTAATGTACATGAATTTGGTAATGATGTACCACTTGAAAGGACTGTTGATGTAAATATACAGTGCTTCACAGGTTGACACAGGTTTGATGTCAATAGTAATAATAATAACCCGCAAGGGGACTATTAATGCGTTCCTCTCTCTACTCCTAATTCGTTTGGGAGGAGGGTAGATGTGGGAGAGCATGAAATAGTAGTTAGACCTAAAACCACTACAACAGGTACACAGCATATATACATTAATGATACATCAGGGCATGGTGATGGCCATGGACATGGTGTACTTCCTTTTCCACTACCCGTTCATTCAGACAGGGGAGGGGGGAGAGGGAGGTCTTCTAGCAGGAACAGATTCAAAAGGAAGCTATCAGGGGACTTACCGTCCAACCAGACTATAAAGAAAATGTGGGGGAAGACCAAACCACATTAATTCATAACATCTTGAGCTACTCCCTAACAATAGAAGAGAAGAATGTATTATATAAAGGTTTGAATTTTATACCCACTCGTCCTAGTACTGTTCAGGATATGATTCTAGATTTGAAGATGTTTTGCAGGGATGTCATGCTACGTTATATGTTTCACAATAATACAGGTGTTGTTGAAAGAGAGCTGCACTCAGTGAATGGCCTTAGGAAACCTAGTAATTTTACACCAGTTAATCATCCTTTGGTTGAAGCATATTGTAGGTTGACTGAAGCTGAGATTTATAGGTTTTATGATAAGAAGACAAGTGATATGAATTATAGATTAAAACAGAATCTTACATTTAAAGAGAGAAAGGCCTTACAAGCCCTACAGAACAATAGTTCTCTTGTTATACGTCCTGCTGATAAGGGAGGTTTGATTGTAGTCATGGATAAGATCTTCTATGATGGTTCCATGCGAACTATGTTGAGTGACACTACCTTCTATAATCAACTCTTGTCTAATGAAGTATATGAGATTATATATACTGTAAAGAATGATTTGGTAGATATCAAGGTAGCTGGCTTGATCTCTGATGAGATGTATAATTTCTTGAACGTTGAATTCCCGCTAATTCATATTATTCAAGGCCTCCCGAAAATACACAAACATTCTGAGTGTCCACCCATGAGACCTATTGTTGCAGGAGGGGGTTGGATTATCGAACCCCTTTCCTTATACATAAAGAAACATTTACGTCCTGTGATCAATATGAATCCAACTGTATTGAGCGACTCTAAACAATTTTTAGTAGATTTATATGATAGTCTGAAAGGAATAAGAGAACTTGATAATGTGGCTTTTGTTACACTACATGTGCAATCATTGTTTACTAAGATACCGAATGAACTTGGTATTCAATTTATTCAGAAGTACCTGCATACACATAGTCAACTTTCAACAACACAGGTTGATTTGATATGTTTCTTTCTAGAAATTATACTTAATAATAATGTGTTCATGTTTGGAGAACAAGTTTACTTACAGAAACATGGCGTAGCTATGGGCACTTCATGTGCCAATAGCTACGCCAATATGTTCCTTGTTCAGTGGGAAGAAGATCTGTTGTTCCCCCTGATAGGGTTCAAGGAACATGTTTTATTTTATAGGCGTTTTGTGGACGATTTGTTTATTTTGTGGAGAGGACCTCAAGTTCAGTTTAATAGTTTTTTTGAAGTTATGAATGGTTTATTGGAATGTTTGAAATTTACTTATAAATTTTCACATAATGGTATAGAATACTTAGATGTATATGTAGAAAAACTTGATGGAGGGATGATTAATACAGGCGTTTTCCATAAAACTTGCCATAGGAACACGTTCCTTTTTAGATCAAGTATGCATCCTGGTTATATTTTTAAGAACTTAGTGAGAGGACAAGATATGAGGGCCTCTAGGATGAATCCTACAGAGGAGGGATTCCATGCAGAATTACTTAGTCTTGAAAAAAATCTTATGGATAGAGGATACACACGTAAGGAATTAGAGAAACAATGGGAAGATTTGACAGTGTTGAGGGAGACTAGAGCTAAACCTTATTTTGGTCCATTATGTTTAAGTGAAGAGAGACATATTAATACTACTGGGGTTTCTAAGATTCCCCTTTATTATTCTAGTGACACTGGATATGTTATAAAGTTATTCCAACAATATTGGCCCATCTTGCTAGTACATGATGATATTGATGATATAGTGGGTGGAGCTCCTAGATTTCATTTTTGGAACCATAAGAACCTAAAGAGGTTGTTATGTAACAGGAAAAGTAGTTCAGTATGGATAGACTATGGGTATACGGAACCATGTGGTGCATGTCATTTTTGTCCCTATATTGACACTGATGTGGTATTTTGCCACCCAGACCTGAATAAGGAGTTTAGGTTTAGAGGGACCCATAATTGTATGACTCCCCACGTTGTTTATTTAGCTGTGTGTGATTTATGTAGGGTTTTCTACGTAGGAAAAACTAATAGACCTCTACGATACAGAATGAGGGAACATCTATATAATATTAGGAAAGAAACATCCAATAATGCACTGTCTAAACATGTGATAGAACAAGGAACTCAACACACTTTTAGGTTTAGGGTAATTGAAGCAGTGGATTCCAGTCTTAGGGGAGGTGATATTAGAAGCTACACTGAGTATAGAGAGATGAATTGGATCATCATTTTACAGGCAGATAGAGGCAGAGGGTTAAATGAGAGGGTTTCCATTAAACCTGCCCTGAATAGGAGGTTACATAAATAATACTCCTTTTTTTGCTGTTTTTTATGTGTTGGTATCATGTAGATATTTTTAGAGCCATGTATATATATATATATATATATATATATATATATATATATATATATATATATATATATATATATATTTGTATATATTTTTATTTTAAGTATGTTATTATATGTATTTCTTGATTTATACTAGTTAGATGTTTATTAGTTAGAGTGATATGGTTGTAGTTATGTTGGGCTGTATCTTTAACTTTGCTCATTTACATAATTGATGGGGTGGGTTCTCTTTGGATTTAATGTGGTTCTCTGCTCAGTTGAATCTTTTGGTCTAAAGAAGCTCCTAAGTGAAAGCGCTTACCGTTTTTATACAATAAACCTGAGTTTTTATATTGTACCAGTACTTGTTTTTTCGCTTGAATTGACACCTGCTGCTGCCTTTCGTTGCTGTTTTTAATGGACTGGCTCTTGCTGCTGTCCTTGGCTACTGTTTGCGTGGCACGGTAACTCCGTGGAATAGTTGTTAATTTAGTTACTTTTGTATTTATTACCACAGAGTTTTTACCCCCTGGTGTGCTGGTTACCTTGCTACTTTTTATACAATAATTAATATAAAAGAAAACAAGCCATATTAATCTTTCTCATTTTGAGAAAATAAATATACATGTACACTGCAAGAAAGCAATTATTCACTTCAGCATTAAATAAATTGCTCATTTCCTGACATATCTTAAACCTCACTCATCATCCTCAAGATAATTCTTCATGTATTGATACCACAAAATGCATTTATTATGTAATTTGCTCCTTCTGTTTTCTAGTGATTCTTATTTCAGTTGTATTATCTCCTTTGCAGTATTCATTACTTCATTTACAGTTGGTTTATTTAAAATAAGAAATAAATGGCCACAGGCTGCAACTCTGTCTAAAGAGCCACATTTAGTATTTGTGTTTTTGTCAGCAAACAGTATCCAATTTAGTAATGCCATACTATATCCAGATAATTCAGCTCCTCTGATACAACTCAAAATAATCATGTCCTTAGTTACAGCCATTTGCTCTCCCAATATATTTTAGCAAAGCAAACAAGACTGTAAAGAGATGACATAGCTATTCTGTACAATTGTTAACAGCAAAACATGACTGAATTTGCATTCTCAGTAGTGTTACACAAGGTTTACAATAAGATCAAAACAAGGTGAGAAATATGACATTCAGAGAAAAGATGTTTAGCAATGTTCGGAGTTATTTGTTTTCTTTCCATTTGGACTTTTTGTTTTAATTCTTTCTACTCGAATTTCTGAAGTTATTATTTTAAGAGAGAAGCTATCTTAGTGTGTATCAGAATATTGGTTTAGATTTATACCTAGTTGTGGATTATACCTAGAGGTAATTTGAGTGGTCACCTGGGGCCCACAGCTCCTGGTAATAGGGGGGGGGGGGTCAGGGTCAAACAGAAAAATAATTTTACTTTAAAAGTGTTCTTATGATCAGCATTTCTAACTCATTTTAGTTATCAAACATGCTGAACTAATTCATGATGGAGTATTGATAGAAATGTCATGTATTTACCTTTATATACTCACTGTACTGGCCATTTGTGCATGCACAGCATGGGTTTGTGAAGCTATGCAGTTCAGGTGCTTTGTTTATTTATTCTTTTACGGAAAGAAATGTTTCTTTCCTTAAAAGAATAAATACATACTCTAAGGTTTATAGGTTCATAGATTAGTTAGGCTAACTACCCTTGTGAGCCATTTTAAGCCTAGCCAATTATCCAGTGTGAAAATCAACAACCTGCACCTTTTGTTTGTAAGGTAAACACCTTAACCATTATACCAACCTCCCACCCTGCAGGTTGCAACTCTACCTGCAATGACTTTGTCTTTGTGGCCTTCCCAAGATTCAATGGTACAACAATGCATAAAAACAAGCAAATTAAAACGTGTATGTAGATAGCTTGCAATTCTGGATTACTGGTTTGAAATGCAGCAGATCATGGTAATCTATGGTATGTCAATTTTTTAATATGCTGGCAGGCAACCACATAAGAAGAGAGTACCTGTGGTGTGGACAAAAACAACTTGTCATTTTCATTTTCTTGGGTTAAGGTTTATTTGTGTAAAAGAAACTGTGATATTTATTTTTTAATATGCTGGGGGGCAACCAGCTGGGGGAGGGCTAGCTGTATTGCGGATGAAAGCAACTTGGCTTCCTCATTAGCAGAGATTAAAGTCTAGCATTAAGTACTCAGTTTAAAGTCTGTTATTAAATGTTATTTTGCATTTGTGTGAAATAAATTGGCGTATTTACTTTCTGGACACTATATGAAAATATTTTGAAAAGTCTGATTTCACCAAATGTCCTTGTCCTTATCTAATAGTTTTGATCTACAACTTGCCCTCCTGTTTGCGAGGTTACAGTCTGGCTTTTCAAGACTAGTGAATTTGTAATAAACAATTTTAAATATTTACTTTCTGTGTATTGTTTGTATAAAACTAAATTAAAACTGTTTCATACTTTGCAGAATGTCTCCAACTTTGTCTTATATTTTTGTTTGTGCCACATAGAATATGTGGCTTTCTGGCAAATTGTTGATGATTGAAGTCACTAATTGTGGGTTTGAGGTGGGTGGCTGTGGCTGAAAGCTAGACTCACAGTATAGATCAATAGGGCTACTTTGCATTTGTATGAAATAAAATTGAATACTTCTTCTATGTGTACTGTTTGTGGCAGTAAACGGGGAGATGGAGCCAGTTGTGTATGACAGCAACTACATTTCTTGTCATTTGCTCAATTTACAGTCTGGCTATACATGACGAACATGCATTTGTATGAAATAAGCTATACCTGATTTTACAGAATATCTCTGATTTTACCTCATTTTGATCTGCTTCACATAACATATATGGTTTGCTAGCAAATAGCAGGATTGCTGGCACTAAACAGTGATGAAGATTTGAGTTTCAGACTTTATATTTCTCAGTTAACACATGTTAATGCAGAATTTATTATAAAAACTTACTAAGTAAAAATTGCATATTAACCTCAGATTCTTGATCTGCATTATCTTTTATCATAGTCAGATGATATGTACATAACAAAGTGTCTATAACTGCCAAGGGATGTTTGTGGATGGAAGTAACTTACCATCTTTTTTTTTTTTGATCAGTTAATCATATGCCTTTGCAGAACCAGTGCACATTTGTGTGAAATAAGTTGGAATATGTGTAGGCCGACTAATATTTATGTGAAAATAAGTTGTAATTATATAACTCTCAAATATCCCTGAGTTCAGTGAATGCCCCTGATTTTGCCTCATATTTTTTTGGTTTGTTCCTCATAAAATATGTAATTTTCTGGCAACCTTTTGATTATTATAACCATTAAATAATGACATATATTTGAATTTCAGACTTTATGTTCTTCAAAAAATGCATGTTAATGTAAAACTTTTTTTCTGGCAAATGTCTAATCATGTAACAGCAATATTTAAAGCTTATCCCTGATTCTGGGTTTTCAACACTCATTATCATTTGAGTTTGCCTTGGTTCTAGAAGTATTTCTTTTTCAGATGTGCTGTATACAGCAACATTGTCTTTGGGTGAAAGTAACTTTCCTTCCTGTATTTTAATAAATTTAAACAGTTTGCCATTGATGGACTAGTGCGCTTTTATGTGAAATGATTTGGAATACTCGAGCTACTATGTATTTTTGTAAAACAAACTTGAAATACACTACTTAGTCCATAATTACTTTTACCACAATCAGACATCTCAGGTATACACAACCAACAGTGGGGATATGATTGCTGAGTGCAGAGGCTGTCATAATTAAATTGAATAGTTATCACTCTGGCTTTGCATGACTAGTGTATATTAGTCTAAAGCAGGTTGGAATACTTTACAGTGGCCATTTCTCTCTAATTTGGACATTTGAGGTATATACTGTCAAGTGGCTATAACTGATAGGTATAGACATTGGTGGATTATAACAACAGCAGTTTGAATGGACTTAAATCAGGAAGATTAATCCAAAAGAGCATTTGCATTTATGCATTCCCCCCAGAAAAATTGTAGTGGGGCCATGACCTGAAAAATACCCAAGACTCCAGGTAAACTTAATCCACTACAGTTTATAATCTATTTCATTGTGTGTGTGTGTGTGTGTGTGTGTGTGTGTGTGTGTGTGTGTGTGTGTGTGTGTGTGTGTGTGAGAGAGAGAGAGAGATGGGAGGAGTGATTGTTAGATTAGGTTTGATGCTAGCTGTCTGGCTGTTACTTAGAACCTGTAGATTTGGGGAGTAATTCATGTAAGGCACCTTATGTAGAATGCAGAAAGGACAGTGCTGTGAGGTAGTTGTCGTAACATAAGATGACTAAAATGTCCATGTTTTCACTGTAAAATGAAGAGCTATAATGCCATACTCCTTTTTGTGAGCAGTAAATTAGATACAGTTATGAAGCCCAGGAAATGCTGCTACATAATGCATGCAGGAAAAACTCTATTCCTCCTAGCTATAATGTCAGATACATAAGTCAGAAAAGCACTATTCCCTGACATTTCTTGAGCATGACTGAGATTACAATCAACTTTCTAGAACTGGTTCATAAATTTAGAAGTTAATTTACTTCATTTGCAACCACTTCTTCTGTAGACATTGATGGAATTATGTAAGTATGCATTTCTGTGCGACTATATTTCCTTATATAACTCAAAGTTTCATTACATGGTGCATTTGTTTTGAGGGAGTACATAAGAATGTAAAACTTTATAATGTAATTGCTTTTTGGAGACTGTTCATTCTAATGTAAATCTTTTTCAAGTTGCTGCTTCTCTGGAGTAATGGTGTCATATTAGTGTTTTTGAATCATTAACATCATTTGACTTTCTTTTCAAGCTTTAAGGACAGTGCCAGCAACATGCAGAAAAATGGGGTGTATCCTTTGCGATAGGCAATAGAAGCAAAAAAGGTAATGTATACACTTAGCAAAACCTTGGTCAAGCCACACCTTGAGTATTGCATGCATTTGCAGAGGCCATACAAGGAAAAGGGACATCATACTTTTTAAAGAATCTATAGAAAATCTACCAGAATTGTCAAGTGGAGGGAGAGACAAAGGATGTGACCAGAGAATAGAGGTGGTAGAGCTCTTCTCACATAAGGGCAGGAGGGGCAGGAAGAATATCATATTAGTGTACAAGCTCATTTCAGGGCAATAAGAGGGGATCATACTAAACAAGATGGACAGAAGAGGAGGAAGAGAGGCATGAATAAAAAGATTGTGGGGATTAACTACTACCTAGACCTCTGGAAGCATTGTTTCAGAAAAAGTTTGTAGACACATGAGATGGTCTACCAAAAAGGGAAATAGATGGAGAATCCAGCAAAAAAAAAAGCAAGATGACAGGTGATGGATGAGAAAATTGTAAAAGGGAGGGTACAGATGGAAGCCAAGTGTAACTAAATGTAGTTAAAAGAGCAGACTAGAAAGGTTTATTGTCTCTTCATCTCTTTTTCCTGTCAAGCAAATACAATGTAACAGGACATCTGAGTTTTGGCAGTAAGGATTTCGTGGACTACAGGGACTTGTGATAACTCTGAGGAAGTGAGATATAAAAATTGCAAATGATAGATGTGCTCTTACTGTATTAGTCAGTCCATAAAGAAGGCCATGCTTAAAGGAAAATACAGGAGAAGTATGAATATTGAACATCATTCTCCTTTAAGCTTGCTTTTTTGCAGGTGGGCAAGCCCCTTACACTCCCACATCTCCCGAACTTATGTGTTTTTCTCAAGACTACTATCACTGTTGTGTTAAAACTGTTAAAATCATCAGTACTGCTGTGTTAAATGTCAAAACAGGTTATTTTAAAATAAGTAGCTGCAGTTAAAGGCTGTGATAACTTTAAGTAAGCTTTAGTGATCATTACGCAATGACTTTTGAGCCGTTTGATTAGTCTTCCATAATCACATGAATACTTGTGTGTGTTATTTAAAATCTTTTTACTTGTGTGTTTTTATCTGAAGAAATTTGTTTATGTAAACAAACGAAAAGCACTTCATTAAATTACTTTTTCTGATTACTTTGTGCTGAGTCTTCCTTTTTTTTCATATTTTAGTTTAGTTTGTACGTTTTTACATTCCGTTTGTTTTATGGCAACTGGTGGACCAAGCGCTCCTAGTAGTCCGAACTTGTTCTCTCAACAACAGTTATAGTCAGACATTATGAACCTGACCGCATTGATAGAAGTCCTTACACAATGTGTAGATTCATTGGCTACACGCCTTGATTCTTTCGACCAACAACATTGGCAACTACTTGGACTTTCCACATTTCAATCATTCACTAGCTAATGGAGTGAACTTAACAACCAGCCAGGAGATATGTACTTCACCTCTGATGTCTGCCATAGATGAAGAAACTGAAAATCTCATTAATTCCAGTAATTATTCAGGCACTTCAATCCCATGTGCCCAACTTGACCATAACACAGTCAATATACCTGAAGCAGTGAAGCGGACTACAGCTAATGTATAGGCAAACAAATTCAACCCTCCAAACTTGCAGTTTGGACAGAATTCATCAACTACAATGGAATTAATTAACCAGAACTCGAACAACAACTTGGAGAACAAGGGAAGTGCTTTGGGGTTTATCAGAGTCCCCACTATCACCGAATGGCTCAATGCACCTTTTAATTTATCGTTTGGTTCTTTGAACGAACAGCAGGGATGAACAGCTGGAAGCACCACAGCCCTCCAGGTTAGTGAACTAGCAATTTTAGACAAATTAAAAACCTTTGACCAAAAACTACTTAAACTGAAAAAGCTACAACTGGAAGTAGCTTATTTCAAGGAGTGTTTACGTTTACACATAGTACCGAAAGGTTTACGCTCATACCAATACCCGACAGGGTTAGTAGCTGATTCAGCTTTCCATCATGAACTGCTTCAATTTTGTGACCAACAGGGTATGAAATTGCTTGAGCTTATGGTTAAACATTACTCACTATTCACTGCAACCCTCTCAAAAGACATAACTGAACTTGATTTTAGCATTAAAGCAGACAATGGCTTTTTTAAATATAAATATGAGTACTCAAGGTACTGTAAAATGTGGCACTTGTTCACAATGTAGATACACATTTGTCAAGATGACATGATAAAAATTAACAACCTACTAAGAACCATAATAAGGCTGGAAAAGGGGAATTGTCAAACAACTGGAATAATATATTTGGCTTTGTGTAAATCCTGTCCCAGTTTTTACGTAGGTAAAACTGAGAGAAGACTGAGGGACAGGATTTACGAACATATATACCAAATTAGAACTAAAAACACTAATAATGCCCTATTCAGGCACATCAGCATCTCTCAGAGTTGTAAGGAATTTAGTTTTAGTATTTTGGAGAAGGTTAAGAAAAACCTGAGAGGTGGTGATTTTAGGAGCCGCATAGAAGAGAGGGAGACTAGATGGCAAATGAAATTGCAAGCCAGTATCCCACCAGGCTTAAATGAAATTATTTCTATAAAGCCTATATTAAATAAAAAAGCAGATCACATGAAATGAATTTTCTATACAACCTGTTACTTATAAAGAATAACAGCCTTTATGGTGGATAACACAATACATTTTATTTTTACATTTTTATTTGTTTTTCAATAATGGAATGGGTATTTAGAAATGTATTTATAGTAATTTTAAGAACATTTAATAGATTTTATGCTTGTAGCACTTTAAATCAGTTGTACCAGTTTTTAATGAATGACATCATTTTAAAGAAAAGGTATTTAAGGGGGGTATTTCTGAATATGCACAGATTCTGATGAAATCCCTTTGGAAGGGAAGAAAGCGCTCAATATGTTTAATCTGTTTGTGATTTTATCAACATATCTCACAAAGCCAGTGTGCCGAACAGTCACAGCCCTTAAGGCTAAACAACACACCTGATACACTTGTAATAGGTGACTCTATCGTCAGGCACACTGACGTCCCGCTCACTAGACTGAACAAGGAGAAGGTCACGGTGAGCAGCCTGTCGGGCGCTAGGATCCGCCACATAACACAAGCACTCAGGTCACTCCAAGGCAAGTACAAATATGACTCAGTCATTGTCCATGCTGGTGTGAATGACCTGAGACGTACCTCCCTGGACTACATGAAAAGAGACATAGAGGAGCTCTCTGAGCATGTAGCCCAGGCCAGTATGACCCTGACCTTGAGTAGCATCTTACCCTCAGCAAGAATGATGCCACAGTATGAAGACAAGATGATCAGTTTCAACAATTGGCTTAAGTATTGGTGTCATTCAAAGGGGATCCAATGCCTGTCAGCCTGGGATGATATGCTCGACAAGCCACGATGCTTCGCTAGGGATGGCTTTCACCTGTCACCCCTGGGCTTTTGGATATTGGCAAAGGCTCTTGCTACCCCCATAGTGCCTTTTTTAGGCAAGGCTCAAAAGACAAACCCACCTCCATAGGTATCACAAGGGATAAGAAACTAAGAGTAATGCTACTCAACACCAGAAGTCTAAACCTCAAGATGCACACACTCGAAACTCTCCTTAGCATGGAGAACATCGATATCTGTGCAGTAACAGAAACCGGGTTCAGGGCTCCCGAGAGCACCCCAGCACTACCAGGTTATACCTCATACCATGCTTTTCGGCCCCAAAACTTGGACCGAACCACGAAAGGAGGGGAGCATCAATATTCATCAAAGATACCCACACCTCCAGGTTGGTGGCAAAGCACGAAACATCAGAGACTATCCATGTGCAACTAACAGTGGGTAAAACTGCCTTCCAGTTTATAACCTGCTACAGACCACCCTCCCAAACCCAGGAACCCCACTCGGCCTTCCTGAGAACACTGGAAAATATGAAGGTCTCTCCAAACACCATTATATTGGGCGACTTCAACTACCCAAACATAGACTGGGAGCATTACTCTAGCTCCAACACCCTAGCCCAAAGGTTCCTAGAATTCATAAACTCATATGCTATGGAACAACTTGTTACCACTCCCATAAGAGGGGAAAACATACTGGACCTGATCATCACCAACATGGGGACTCTATGCTCTAGACCAGAAGTGTATCCCTCACTGGTAAGATCAGACCATAAACTGATCTCACTGGATATTCACATCCCGACCCCACCCCCTTCCCAGAAAACCACAGTGAAAAACTTTTCTAAAGCAAATTTCACACTCCTCAAAACCGAGGTGCAATCCTTCAAAGCCCCCGGGCCTGTGGAAAATACGTCCCAGACCGCAGAATCCTTTATAAATGCATTCTATGATCACCTTCAGGAATGCATGGATTGTGCAATCCCAAATAAAACCAAGACCCAATCCTCCAAAGGCAGACATCCTGTCTGGTGGACCCCAGGCCATAAACAAACTATACAATAGAAGGAGGAAGCTACTACATGATAGAGCAAAATCCCAAAAAGGGAAGGCATCTCTGATCAGTAATAGCAAAAAACTAAGGGCACTCATAAAATCATCTAAGGCCAGCTTCGAGAGAAAAATTGCACAGGACACTAAGGATAATCACAAGGCTTTCTTTAGTTATGTTAGGAACCTGGGTGGGAATTCCCAGATATGCTCAGAATTAGTCCAAAATGACAAAAAATACACCGAAGCCACAGGCATTGCCAACATCCTAGCTGACAGGTTCAGCGCAAACTCCCCCCCCCACCACCAAAAGGGCAAATATCTATCCCAGCAGAGTGCTGCCCCCCTGACATCTCAGATGCTCAGGTAAGAGCCGCCCTCTCCAAAGCAAAAAACACAGCATCAATGGGACCAGACGGTGTCCCGGGCTGCGTCCTACATGAACTCCAAGAAGAGCTAAACCCAAACATAAAACTACTGTTCAGTCTCGGCCTTACTACAGGATATGTACCCAAAGAGTGGCGTACAGCAACAGTGGTCCCTCTCCACAAAGGTGGTGCCTCAACGGACCCTGGAAACTATCGCCCCATAAGCCTGACTAGCTTGGTCTGCAAAAGCTATGGAAAGGATCATCATGGACCTCATAAATAAAGATATTGGGGACCTACAGACACTGGATCCTACCCAGTTCTGCTTTGTTAAGGGCAGATCCTGCCTCTTAAACCTGGTCGACTTCTTTGAAACAGTCACCAAGGCCATTGACGAAGGGAAGGTGGTCCACACAGCCTACCTGGACCTCGCAAAAGCCTTCGATACAATACCCCACTCGGGCATTATAGATAAGCTCACCAGCTTAAATATAAACCCCTATGTCACTAGATGGGTTGCAAACTGGCTCAAGGACAGAACCCACATGGTTAGAATTGCTGGAGCCATGTCAGAATCCAAACCAGTTACAAGTGGCATCCCACAAGGCTCAGTCCAGGGACCTCTCTTGTTCGGTATATATTTCTCGGAGGTACAGGCCAACACGGAAGGACTGTGGCTGACCAAGTTCGCAGATGACTGCAAACTGGGCACCATAATCGACTCTCCAGCCGACACAAGCATTCTCCAAAAGGGCCTCGTAGAAACAGACAATTGGTGCCAGAGCCATGGCCTCAAGCTAAACACCAAAAAGTGTATAGTCATCCCCTTTGGCAAAAACAAAGTGCCCACAAATTACCACATAGGTGGTAATCCATTAAGTACAGAAGAAGTAATTAGGGACCCGGGGACCCAAGTTGATAGCAATCTCTCATTTGACAACCACGTGGCCAAAGTGGTTAGAAAAACATTTTATATAGCCCACCTAATCATGAAGGGATTCACATCTAGATTAGGGGAGGTCATCATGCCTCTTTACTCATCCCTCATCAGGCCCATAATCGAGTACAATGCCCCTTTTGGGATGTACCTTAAAAAACACCTGCAGCAACTGGAAAGACCCCAAAAGTACCTCACCAAGAGGATCAAAAGGCTCAAACAGATGCCATATGCTGCCCGGTTAAAGAAACTCCAGCTCTACTCAGTGGCATACCGCCTGCTCAAAGACGACCTGTGCCTGACGTATAAAGCCATGTCCAACCCGGAATTAAGGGACATGCTGCACCTCAAAAAATCCAAATCCCATCGAGCTACATGCTCGAGAGACTTGAACCTCAGCACTGAAATAAATAGGACATGCTGGAGGGACAGATTCATAACCCAGAGGCTCCCTTCACTCTGGAATAAAATCCCAGTCCAGGTTAGGCAGAGTCCCTCATTGACTCTCTTCAAGAGGAATCTTGATGAGTGGATGAGAGATCGTAGGTTTACCCCGGGTATCACTTCTGTGTCACTGTTAGACAGAGGCACAGTATACTAACCTCAAAAAAGGGCATAGCAAAATTAATTTAAAATGGGTGGCGAAAGCCAAATATACTCTGGCTAGGCTTATAAATGCCCTAGGGCAGATAGCCTAGTATGAACCTATGAATAACGTTTCGGCGGGTGTTTCCTAGTATTAGCGGCCTTTTTTACAGTTTTGTAAGTGGATTTTAAACTGCCAGGCTCAAGTCTGCATTTCTAGTCATTTTTTGGGAGCCTACTTTTCGCTATGGACTCACTTGACAATTTAACGCCGATTTTTTCCCACAACCGACGTGAGGAACTTCATCAAGTCCAGTCCGAATTGGCTATTCTTAAAGGAGAGCTCACAAGGCTCATCGAGCTCTTTACACAACCTGGGGATTGTAGTAGGAGCACTCATTCAAAAAGGAAGTGTCACTTGTTGCCCCAGAGTGATGTCACTTTGGACGAGACCAGAATTGGGAAACCGAGAGACACTAATTGTGCTGGAGAGGCGAACGCCAGATCTAATACAACTGAGAGTTCCTGTAAGATCCCTTTTGGTGTAAAGCAGTCATCAGTACCTGAGGATAAATTGATTAATATTACTGAAATGGGCGCTCGGCCGAAAGACACTTCATCGAGGTGTACAACCAGTGGAAGTGGACGGAATGGTATTAGATGTACTCAAACTAATGAGTGAAATGGCTGCAAACAGAAAGAACAAACAGAGACATCCAAGAGGTATGTGAGTAATAATTGTTCAGTGGCTCAAAACTACAACTCCGGACATAGTAAAGCTTTTGATTACCTCTTGGCAGAGCAGTATGTTTTTTCTAATCATGACACGAATTATAAAGTAAATAAGGACATTTATAATCAAAGAGACAATTTTGAAGGATCAGTGAAGGACTTATTTCAATTTGAGTCAAAAATGTTTCTTATTAAGAAGTTACAGGTTGAAAATGGGTATTTATCTGAATGTGTATTAAAAAAGGGTGTGCCTAAGGGGCTTAGAATGTATAAATTTACTTTTGGACTGGACTATGATGACGGCCTTATAGCAGAATTTATAGAAATGTTTGATAGAGTTGGAATGGAATTAGTAGGAAAAATTATTAAGAGCAATGACAAGAAGTTAAGTACGTTGATTGAACAAGCAGAAATATTAGACAGGAAAATAAAAAATTATTTGTTTTTAGAATATGAAGGCATGTATTATAGAAAAATAGAAAATATTGATTTTAAATGTAACAGGCTGTTTGAAACAAAGTGTAAAAAATGCAAAGAGATTTAGATGAATATAAGGAGAATAGAATAGGGCATACTTAATGAAGGCCGAAAATAAAGGGAAATATAGACACAACTATAATGAGAGTAACAATGTTTCAGGGAGACTAAAAGGGAAGGTATTCAACAATGAACATTGTGGCAAAGATAATTATGACCCTCCATCTTTTCCATGCCATCAGGAATGGGATGTAGGATGGGCAGAAGAAAGAAATCAAAGGTCAACAGGGTGTAACAAAAAGAACAGGTTAAGGTGATAGAAGGGACAGAAACCATTGTAGAAAATGGAATACCAAGCACTATGAAGGGATACCACATTTACAATTATGCAGGAATAGAGTTAACAAAGGAACACTTTCAATTATGTATGAAAGGATTAAAATTTGTTCCCACAAGAAGTTTTGATTATATAGAAACAATTATAGAAGTTAAGATGTTTTTGAGAAAGTTGAATTTAGCTTATTTATGTGGAGACCAAACAAAAAGAAAGGAAATTCAATAACACAGAATTAAGAAACAAAAGTGTATATAATCCACCATTAGATCCTACTCTAAGTTGTTTGGAAAAGGCTATCATTGAAGATATATATCAGTTAAAAAGTAAAGAACAAAAATTAAAATACAACGACCTCAGTAGAAAAGAAAATGAGGTTTTACAAGCTTTAAAAAGAGACCAGTCCATAAGAATTATGAAGCCAGACAAGGGAGGTGGGATGGTATTTTATGACACATTAGAGTATTCTCAAAAAATATTCGATATGCTTAATGATGCAGAAACATATCAATCATCCTCCCTGAATGAAGTAAACATCAGTCACAAAAGGATAGACTACCACCTGGAAGATTATTTGGTAGAAGAAAGAATTTCAGGTGATTTATATAATTATTTAAAGGTGTCAAATCCAAAGGTAGCCACCATCTTTGTAATTCCAAAGACACACAAACGGTTGGACAATCTTGGTTTTAGACCCATAGTAGATGGACGTGGGTCAAAGAATTATCCTTTTGGAGTAGTTGTTGACCGATGGTTGAAACAGCAGGTCTTAAACAGCGAAGATATTCTTAAGGACTCATGGGATTTTTTAGGAAGAATTAAGCATGAATTTTGCAATAGGGACATAATATTCCTCACTATTGATGTAGTAGAATTATTTACATCTATTCCTAAAAAAGAAAGTCTTGAATTTTTTGGAGATTGTTTATACAAAAACACTAGTTTAGGAAATGACAAGATAAATTTATTGGTGGAATTCATGGAGATTGTTTTAGATTATAACTACATCCTTTTCGATGGAGAATATTATAGACGGCACAGAGGTGTAGCCATGGGAGCCTCATGTGCACCCGTCTTTGCTAATCTTGTCCTCTTGGAGTGGGAACAAAAGTATGTATTCAATAGTGAATTCTTTCAATATATGAAGGTATATGTGAGATTCTTGGACGATATTTTCATCCTATGGCAAGGTCCAGAGAATAAAATAATAGATTTAGTTCAATATCTTAATCAGAGTACAGGATTTTTAAAGTTTACATATGTTTACAACAGAAAAGGAATAAACTATTTAGATACATACATAGAAAAGGACAATATGAGGTTTAAATCTAAAGTTTATAGAAAGCTATCCTTTAGTAACTCTTACCTGCAATATGCTAGTAACCACCCAATCAAATAAAAAAATAGTATAATAAAGGGCCAATTGATCAGAGTTGCTAGAATGACCTCGAAACAAGATGATTTAGAAGTTGAATTAAATATAGTTGCCAACATGTTTCAGGAAAGGGGGTACCCAGTAAAAATTATTAAGGAATATGTTGATTATGTGAAAAGTGAATGGGGTAAGAAATACAAACCATTAATGGGGAGTAAGTGTACCCCACAAGAATGTTTAAGTGGAAAGGAAGTAGAAAACAAAAAGTATGAAAGAGCTATGATTGTTCCATATGGCTGGAAGGCAACCAAGGTCGAAAAAATTATTAATAAAAATTGGGCGATCCTTAAAAGCAACCCAAAACTATGGAGTTTGGGAGGGAATAAACCTAATTTTGTTTATAAGGTTGGCCCAAACTTGAAAAAGAACTTTGAAATGGCATTTGCATCTATTCACAAGTTTGGTACTGTAAAATGTGGCACTTGTTCACAATGTAGATACATTAGTCAAGATGAGATGATAAAAATTAACAACCTACTAAGAACTATAATAAGGCCGGAAAAGGGGAATTGTCAAACAACTGGAATAATATATTTGGCTTTGTGTAAATCCTGTCCCAGTTTTTATGTAGGTAAAACTGAGAGAAGATTGAGGGACAGGATTTATGAACATATATACCAAATTAGTACTAAAAACACTAATAATGCCCTATTCAGGCACATCAGCATCTCTCAGAGTTGTAAGGAATTTAGTTTTAGTATTTTGGAGAAGGTTAAGAAAAACCTGAGAGGTGGTGATGTTAGGAGCCGCATAGAAGAGAGGGAGACTAGATGGCAAATCAAATTGCAAGCCAGTATCCCACCAGGCTTAAATGAAATTATTTCTATAAAGCCTATATTAAATAAAAAAGCAGATCACATGAAATGAATTTTCTATACAACCTGTTACTTATAAAGAATAACAGCCTTTATGGTGGATAACACAATACATTTTATTTTTACATTTTTATTTGTTTTTCAATAATGGAATGAGTATTTAGAAATGTATTTATAGTAATTTTAAGAACATTTAATAGATTTTATGCTTGTAGCACTTTAAATCAGTTGTACCAGTTTTTAATGAATTACATCATTTTAAAGAAAAGGTATTTAAGGGGGGTATTTCTGAATATGCACAGATTCTGATGAAATCCCTTTGGAAGGGAAGAAAGCGCACAATATGTTTAATCTGTTTGTGATTTTATCAATAAAGTTTTGGCGGGTGTTTCTTAGTGTTGGCGGTCTTTTTTACAGTTTTGTACTAAACGATTTTTACCAGTTTGGAACAACACCTTGAGAAACTTAAGAACACTAAATGCAAAAAACTCCAGCGTGACTTAGCCTATGAATAAGGTACTGCTTACCTACATCCCCCACCCTCACAAATTTGGAACTTACTTCATGAGGGTACAAGCAATTTAGCTGATGTACATTCTTCTAATTTAAGGGAAGAAAGGCAAACCTTGGTTAACTGAGGAGTTCCTAACAATGATGAGGACAATATAAGCCCATTAAGGCAGAACGAACACATCCACAATTTGACTAATACAGCCAACAATATCACTAATACTTTAGTAGTCAACAATGGGCATAATAATCAAAATTTTCATTTGGGGAATGTGGCAGGAGCTATACCGAAACAAAAACAAAAAAATGGTTCCAGAAAACAAGGAACAGACAGAGGAAAAACCAATGCAGACGTTAACATCGGACAAACATACTATCCTGACCATCCTAACAAACTCTTCTGGTGATTTTAAAATATTTAATTATTCATCAGTGGAGATAGATCTAATTCTGTTGGACACTTCATGTAAAGGTTATACTTTTGTTCTGACCCAACATTTGAATGTTGCTAGAACCATTATGGATCTGAAACTTTTTGTTAGGAAACTTAATTTATCTGTATTGCTGGGTAATTCCTGCACAGAAAACAGTCTTTTTAAAGTCCCCAGTACTTACAATCCAACCTTACATCCAACTTTATCACTATATGAAAACATTTGTGAAGTGGATTTTAAAGTCTTTGGTATATAATAACACCAATAGGTACAAACATGGTCTTTTCTCTCACCAATCATTTGACCACAATGTTAGTGTAGAGGAGTGGCAGGCTCTTAATTTGCTGAGATCAGCAGATGTGAGGATAATTAAGCCAGATAAGGGTGATGATTTAACTATTATGGACCGAACTGACTATGTTACCTGAATGAAAACTATGCTAGAAAGCCAAGCTTATATTAAAGTTTCTCTTAGTGAAATTAACTTCGCTCACAATTGTATCAAAGGGTATTTGATTGGCTTGTTCATTGAGGCTAAAATAGACTTGGACCTGTTAAATTATGACTCTACCTTCTCCTAGATCACCAATTTTATTTGGAATCCCCAAAGGCCATAAAGACTTGATTAAGCCACCAATGAGACCCCTAATTGATGCACATAACTCTAACACATATCCTTGTGCAAATGTAGTTGAAATAATTTTACAGAAATACTTAAAACAGCAGATCTGTAAAGACTCACGGTCCTTTTTAGAAAAGATCAACAATATTGAATTTAGTCAAGATCAAAATTTTTTACAACAGATGTTAAGGACCTTTACACTTCTATACCCCACCAAGAAGGGGTAGAATGTGTAAGTCTTATGTTAAAACCGAGGGGAGCCCAGCATTCTGAAATTTACTTAGTTGAAGAGCTGCTGGGAATAATTCTAACAAACAATTACTTTCTCTTTGATAACGAGTACTATCTTAAAAAAAATAGGTGTTGCTATGGGCTCCCCTTGCGGAGCCATTCTAGCAAATTTTGTTATGGCTTACTGGGAGAATGAGTACATCTTTAAAAGATTAGAGTTAATGGAAAGGATTGTCTTTTATACTAGATACCCGGACGACATTTTCATCCTGTATAAGGGTGCTTTAACACAATCTTCTGAACTAATCAATGACCTTAATAATCTCACTGATTTCCTTAAGTTCACATTTAACTTTTAATGAAACAATGATTGATTATTTAGATATTAAGCTTAGTAAGAACATTAATAATGGTAGATACTTGTCCAAAATACACAGGAAAAACACCTACTCAAATTCCTTTTTACACTTTTCTAGATGTCACTCTTACCACCAAAAAAGTTTGGTGGTTAAGGGACAGTTTAGTTACAGTGGGCAGAATTGTAACATTGGAAGATGATTTCTACCTAGAATGTGAAAATCTTAGCAACATGTTCTTAAGTCGTAACTACCCTAAGAACTTAGTGGAATCTTTAGTGGATGAAGTGAAATTCAAAAGACTGAATGGTGTATATATATATATATATATATATATATATATATATATATATATATACCCATATTAAGGTCGCAAAAATTTCAGAGTAGTGATGTTTCTAATAACGACCACAGCAACAGTGTATCCCCTAAAGTCTATTTTAAATTAATTCACACTGAAGAAAATAAGGCAACTATAGAATACAACACTTGTTTAGTGACTACTTATAACACTAGTAGCCAATATGTGTCACATATTATACATAAAAACTGGGACCTACTATGAGGGGACACCTTCCTCATAAATAAAATAATTACATTCCTAAAGATAGTTTCAGAAGGGGTAGTAACCTCAAAAATTTGCTAAAAACTAAGAGCATCATCATATCAAAATACCCTGGCATGGCCAAATGTGGAATGTGCAAATATTGTAAATATATAGAAATAAGGAAAAGCTTTCAAGTGAAAAATAGAATTTATTCTTTGAGAAACAAATTTAATTGTAACTCAAAGTTTGTGGTCTATTTAGCCAAGTGCCAAAATTGTTTGGCGTTCTACATAGGCAAAATGGAGCTTCATCTCCGGGAACCTATCTATGAACACTTGTATGCTATTGATAGACACAAGATAGACAATGCCCTTGCTAAACATTCTTCATTGTCAGGAGGGCATGTGTTTAAATTTATAGTAATAGATCAAATAAGCATAGACAACAGAGGTGGTCCAATCACAGTGACTGGAAGAGCTAGAATTATATTGGCAATTGTTATTAAACACTCACCACCACACTGGCTTGAACGATATGTGCAGTATCACTTGCCTTCTGAAATTGAATAGTTTAAAAAGGTAGCCACATGTTTTTAATATTCAAATTATTAATTTTGTGTTAAATGCTCTATATATATACTTTTGATATGTTTTACATGTTCATTTTTTTATGTCAACTTGAAAGTTCAAAAAGGTAGCCACAATGTTTTTCTCAAGACTACTGTCATTGTTGTGTTAAAAGTGTTAAAATCATCAACACTGCTATGTTAAATGTCAAAATAGGTTATTTTAAAATAAGTAGCAGCAGTTATAGGCTGTGATAACTTTAAGTGAGCTTTTAGTGATCATTACGCAATTACTTTTGCGCCGTTTGATTGGTCTTCCATAATCACATGAACACTTGTGTGTTATTTAAAATCTTTGTACTTGTGTGTTTTTATCTGAAGAAGTTTATGTAAACAAACAAAAAGCTCTTCATTAAATTACTTTTTCCAACTACTTTGTGCTGAGTCTTCCAGTTTTTTTATATTTTAAGTTTAGTTTGTATGTTTTTACATTCCTTATGTATACTAACACAGACATTACCATACTTCATATATTCTGAGAAATGGGAATATCAGATTTAGTATACATAAATCTGGATTTTCAGCCATTTGGTATTCACATTTTGGGACTCAGCAATGTGGATACCAAGATTTTAAATGGTTACCAAAATATGCACCAATAAAGTTAAACAGTATCATGCAAGTATACACTTGCCTGATATACAGGAAACTGTAAAAGCAAAGGCTAGGAAGAGAAGATGAGCATACAACGGGGATGGGTGGGAGATGGGTCTATATCATTATATCGACATCTTAAAATGCTGACTCTCAGTTGTTTGACACAAAAATGTCGAACTCCAACTTTCCCGAAAGGCCAAATTACCAATTTCTTTCCAACGGAAAGAAATTGGTTGGCCAAACACCAAAGCCACACAAAAACAAACATTTAAGTGGTGGGGGGGCTGTGCCCCCCACACTCCCCAACATGGGGGGCTGTGCCCCCCCATACCCACCCTAACTAAATATTCTACCTCTGAGACTGCACTACAGTCAGGGAAAGGGCAGGTGTAACAGAAAGGTCAACCAATTTCTTTCCATTGGAAAGAAATCAGTGATTTGGCCATTTGGGAAAGTTGGAGTTCGACATTTTCATGTTGAACAACTGAGAGTCAACATTTTAAGATACTGATCTCATGATATAGACCCTGGGAGATCATATTTCACACATTAAGGTAGATTATCTTCATAGATTGACTAATAGTTTAAGAATGTATCTATTTACATTTAACATCAAGGAGCCTGCTTGATGGGTCACTGGTTGTTCTGACGCCAAAGTGACATACCACTAGCAAAGAAGTTCAAATATTACACACTGCTGAAATCAGAAGGCCCTAAAGTAGTAACTTACCAAATGAAGCCCAACTCCTATAGCTGCATTTAATTCACTAATGCTTGGTGAAGGAATGCATCTAAGGTGAAGTGGCTATAGTGTAAATGTCTGCAGTACAGACACTTTTGAGGTGGCAATTCCTCCACTGAACTAAGCTTCTTTCTACAGAATTATTCAATGAGGGAATAGATATATGGTGGTAGAAGATGGCCAACCACTTGAAAAGTGTTTGGCAACAACAAGGCTCCCTTCCTTAGTATGAAGGAGATGAAAAATGAGCCCATCTTCCTAAACTTCTGAGATGAAGATGAGCATTCAGCATGTGAAGGCCAGTTTCTTTTTTTGCTTCCAGGATAATCTAGAAAAATGAGACATGAATAGGACAATTCACGAATGACCAGGGAATCACCCTTAAATAGAAGCATGAATTTGCACTGAGACACCAGGTCCTTGAAAAAGATCAAATGTTTTCCCATATCAAAGGACCTGAAGACTGCATATTCTGTTCACACAGATGATGGCCACCAGGGACAGAATCCTCCACTAAATGAATGACAGCACCACCAAACTAGAAGAGTCCAGTGATGAGCAGGCAAGCCATGAAGTTTAGGTTTCACAGAGTGGAGGGTTCATCAAAAGAGGATGAAGATGCAGCACTACTTGAGGAGATTGCTTGACCAACCAGTGCTCAGTAATATTCTGCTCTCAACAAGGCTAATGTGTGCACGTTGATCATGCAAGGACTGGGGCCTAAATCAAACAGATGCCTGTGATAGGTCACAATTCCCTCTAAGGGTACCTTTCCTCCAAATACTGTTTTCACTTGGAGGCATATGCAGAAGGCCTCTTCCTACTATTATAACCTCTGAGGGACCAATTGAAAGGTCTAGCAGGTTTAAGTGATCAACATTAGCAGCCAGGCCCCGAGGTAGATCATTGTCATCCCAATAGGAGATCTTTTTTCTCTATTACCAGGGACCTGACTGCCTGAACATGAAGGCATGCCCTTATACGCCACAAAGCAGAGATAAAATATGTTTGATCTTTTCTTTATGAAGTTTACGATGAACTGTGGAATCAATGGGAACATGTAGAGAAATGTTCCATAACACAGTATGGAGAATGCTTCCACCATAATCGTCCCTTTCTGTGCTGAACTGAGAAGGGGGACAGGAAACATATTCCTGTTTGGAGTGCTCAACATCCTGAAGACTCTACTGTGGCATTGCCTCCAAGTCCTTAGCTCCACAACACAACTGAAAAAGTGACACACAGTCCACCAGATTATTACTTTTCCCATGAACGTGAACTGCTAAAAGAAGGATAGTTTTGTCTATGCCCCAGTGAAAGATGGACATCACCTCCCTGCAAGGGAGAATGACTTTCTGCATTTTTGCTTGTTAGAAGAACACATAATGGACTGGTTGCCTTATGGTAGGAGAAGACATTTAAAAGTATCTTTATCTCCAAGGCCTTTAGGAACAGGAAAACTGCTCTTAAATCTAAATATATAATGTGGTTTCTCATGTCTAGAGAGAACAATTCCCTTGCATATCTAAGAGTCTATGTTAACTTCACACCTCATAAACAAAACATCCATCATCAGAGACTGTGATCAGTTTGCCTACAGAAAAGGAAGGCCCACTAAAAGGTTGGGGGGAATGTTGCCACTCCAGATCCAGTGACAAGATTCTGACTCCAAGAGAAGGTCTGTAAGGCTGCAGTGGTTGTGCAGCAATGCTTGCATCTTTAGGCATGCAAATGCTATCTTGATTACTGTAAAAACCATCAAGAGCAGATGATGAATTAAGAGTCTTGATCTGACTTGAATGTTGTGCATTCACTCAGTCAGCCAAATCCATGATCATCTGGGTCTTCAAGGACAGAGTAGATGAATACTTGACATATTTTTAGCTGTGTGCCAATAAAAACTGTCCACGGAGGAGTAGTTAATGGAACTTCCATCATTGTACTGTGATCCCTAAAGAGTACAGCCAGGGGGTGTTCACTACTGGAATAAAATGAGTCAGTCCCTGGAAAGGGTGGACAAAGACAACAGGCATGAGTTGCCCATATAGGGGAACTCTTGGAAATCATAATACTATTGCAAAGACTCTGGCACTATGGCTGACATCTTGGTGAAGATTGTAGGTGCTGAAGAACTGAAGAAAGCCCATATGATACTACTTTGGATGAAATTCTTGCCAACCAAGAACAAACTTTAGGAATTTCCTTTGAAGACATATTTTGATGAATAGGTTTTCCACTCGGTTTATTGACACAATCAGGGAGCACTGCCATGCAACCATCTGAAACCTATGTAATAGATTTGATGGATAAAATTACTGAGTGTTAGAGCCTGTCCTAAATCATCTGATGTGAAGAACTGAAGTGCCAGTGGTACCTCTTTTAGGGCAGGGGTAATGAGCTCTAAGACATGGATGAGTGTGACCATATCAAGAGCCCAGTGGTCTTTTGTTTCTCCAAGAAAGGGTGAACTCAGAGACCTATATCATATGGCACTCACACACCAGGTCTGTTATTGAGCAGTGGTGGGGTCCTCCTCTTAGGTGACTCGGTCAGCATAGCAGGGCTAAAGACAGTAAAATGCCTTAGCCTCTTGCAAAGATAGTGTTGGGGCTTCTTTGTCTTTTCTGGGGATACATAGGCTTGTAAGTGGAACAGAGAGAAAAAAGATGGATCATACAATCCATCAATAGTGGAGGAGGATTAGGTATGGTCCAAATGAAGACTATTGCTTTTTTGAAGTGGGCATTCAAGATTATGTTCTAGAGTTCCTTCTTGAAGGTGGGCAATATCAGTCATATTATATTATGCAGGCACTTGGCTGAGACTGTGGTTCTGGCCAAAACATCTGCAAACTCAAAGCTGCATGAAAATTCACCTTAAAAGCTATCATCAACAGTCTCCAAAAATTCTGCTTTGAATTCTGACTCTGGGAAGTGATTGAGGTTTTCCAGTGCAAGGACTACCAGGTGAAACTTGAACTTGGACATGTGGGACAAGTAATTGAGGACAACATGACTTGACATACAAGAATACCAATGGAAGTCTGCAATCCCAAGCTGAGTGGTTGTTAAAGCAACAGTATTTTGTGGGTCAGTTGGAAAGTTTATCTGGAAATGTCTTTTCCTGAAAAATTCTTCCAGTACTGGATTTGTGGATGGTCTTAGCTGTGACTTCTCCTTTTCTCCCATATATTGACTTACCAGGTATTGCACATATATACTTTCTTTCAATAACTGTTTCTGTAAGTGTAGTGGTCCAAGTCTTCTTTATCATCTACTGTACTGTCTGCTTTCTGTGGAAGGACTCATATTGACCCTTCAAATAATAAGATACTTCTGCCAATGGTGTTTGTGGAAAAAGTCCCTTCATACCTCTTCACTATCCATATTTTCACAGAACATCCAGATTACTGTTTCATACTTTTTGCTTTGTCCCTCACAAAATCTAGGGTTTTTGGATAAACCATTGAGGACTGAAGTCACTAAATAATACATAGGAGTTTCAGAGTTTGTATCCTTCAGAAAATACATGTGAAAAATCCTGTTATTCTAGTAAGCTAATAAGTTAACGTGTTGTTAAGTTCTTGTAGTCTGTGGCCCTTTTTAATACACACAGTTCCCTACACTAGTGTATTTATACTGCATCTATGTGTCTTTGATGATCACTACAAATCCTTTATTTCAGTATGCCAAAAACATGTTGTAGTGTACACTGCATTGAATGCATTTTTCTAAAATGTGTTATTGCTGTATTCGTTGCATTCATTTTAGTCCTGGTGATCATTGTGGCTGTCTGCACAATTCTGCAGAGCAAGTTTGCCTGTAGGTAAACTTGTCTGCATGTTTTATATGCCTTTGTGCTGTTTCACAGTTGTGTTGCTGTCACATAACCGCACTTGTATGCATGTTAACTCAATGTGTGGCATGTATATGCAATTAGTATTGCTGCTCATCACGCCAGGCTTCATGTTAAGCTTACACACAGTTTATTGAATGCCTGAGATTATTTAAGAAAGATAAGCAATTTTATTCTTAAATAATGTCATTGTATAATAGCAATAATGCATGACTGAATGTGATTATCATAGGATTAACCTAGAGTTGTCTTTGATCACTCTAGCTTCACTCTCGTGATCAAACCATACCAACTGTGGGTTAATTCTGTGATACCCCCACCCAGTCATGGGTTATTGCTAAACTACCTTTCTCAATGGATAAAGAACTATGAACTGCAATCTATGCTTAAAATACCCCACCAGGGTAGCTAGCCTAATACTTACCTATGAATCTATAAAGCAAAAGTAAGTCTTAAGATATGCCTTCTGTTGTACTACTCTTTCATTTTAGAATGCTTCAGTAATTGCATTTCTAAATCAGCATCAGCACCTCTCTGAAATTCTTTTTACATTTGCTTTGGTCATTGGTTTGTATGGAATTAACCACAAAATATTTAGTTCTTATCAAACAGTTCTTTATGCTTGTCTGGTAAATGTGTTGTCCCTTGCCTGGTCTGTACTTCATTTTCAGGTAACTTGTCTGTACATTAAGTAACATTGTCTGCAATGCCAGATGTACTTTGTATGAGAACTTTTGTAAAACACTTTGGAAACGTTTGTAGCTTATTTCTGCTTGAGCTTTTTTATCACATATATATTCATGGTGTTTCTCACATACTCACACTACAGCTAATAATTCCCTTCCCTATGTTGGTACATCTCTCTTATGATATGTAAATGCTGTTGATTAATAGGCAATCAGTCCCATCTCTTGCAAGTTAACAGCTTTTATACCATTCTTAATGGCACCTACTTGCAACACATCTAGCTTGTTTACATCACCATAGTTTGCAGTTTGAGAGCCTTCTATAAATTCCTGAGCATTTAAGAACCTTACTGTTCATAGCTCCAAGCCTAAGTTACATTTTGTCCTAACAGTTTTCTTAAAGTCCTAGTTATCTCCGAAGAAATACGTATACACTTTGCATATTACTGTATTATCCTTAGAAATCTCTGTAGTAGTATCTATTTTCTGGCTTTGGCATTTTCACAAGTCACTCTGTTTTTTTTTATTTTTTGCCTAGGTCAGGTCTCAGACTTCTGACATTACAATATGACCCATATGTTTCAGGCTTGTTGATCTTATTTTACCTTTGCTGTTATCTAGTTTGATATTGTATGGTCTCATTATGTTTAGTAATGACAGCAGTGTCTTTTCATGGTGTTCTTGTATATATCCCAAATGAAGAGATCAGCAATAAAAGCTTCCCAACCTTCATTTACCTAGCAACAGCTGTCTGAAACACCTCTGGTGTTGAAATTTCAAACAGGAGTGTTAACTCCACAGCTGAGGTTCAATCCTGTGAGTAAAAACCTTTGGATCTAAGGATTCTTAATGAACAAGAATAAAAAGATGAAATTACTCACTTGTCGTGTCGCTCTGGTGGTAAGAAATGCTAGGGTATAATTCCGCCTCCTTATGTGGATACTTGCCCAAACAATAATCAATACAGGCAAATATTCAGTGTGGGGGCACAGAGCCACCTCAAGTTTTAGTTGAGAAGGTAGTTAATCCATACATTATCCAGTGTAGTTTAGACTGGACAGGACAAATTTCAGTATATCATCCCGGGTGATAACCAGGCTTGACTCAGTAGAAAAGTTGCAGACTTCCAAACTCTTAAGGTTAAAACGAAGTATCACAAAGCACAGTCTTGATAGAAAGAAAACCTCAGTACACGACCTCTGTTAACGTCGGTGGCGGCTGGTGACTTTAAATCAATGGGGAGACAGCTGAATGGGTGGGGCAAATGGGAAGGGCTGTCGCCAACTAAAAAGGGGTGGAGCTCTGGTACTTTGGGATCAATGCTGGCTATGCTTACCAATTTACATGAAATAAATGCTCAGTCACTATGGCGCATGATGAATACTCTACACAGCGCACATTGTTACATGTATATACAGGTTGGTTTGAAGACTTACCTCTGCAGTATGCTGCAAACAGTAATGGCAGGCTTCTCTTGGTCGCAAGGGCTTTTCCACATCAGCAGTGGGTAAACTCAACATTTGAGCAGGACATGCTGCTTAACATTTTCCATAAGCACAAAAGAGCAACAAATTTCAGAGATCTTGCAGACAGAATTTATTCCTAGTAATTACGCTGCACTGTGACATATCCAACATTCCACAGTTGTCAGTTCAACCATTTGGCATGAAAAATATTTCCCTACAAACAATTAAAACAGGGTCAATAAAACCTCCCTTCTTCGTACTAAATTATGTTCCCTGACATGTAAATGCAGGGCATTTTAGGCAAACTTCCCACTTCAACAAAACTTCAGCTTGCTGTTGTCTTCAGATGAAACAGGTGCCCCTAGAATATTAAAAAAGCAAATATTTACAATGGCACAATTTTAATAGGTTAGAAACCATCAAGTTGTGCTTTATTTAAATATGACAGTGTAGGAATCATCTAGAATAAAGACACCAAAGAGGAAATTTACACTCTGACAACCAGGGTTAGTTCCCACTAGGCAAAAGGCCACTTCAAGTGTGGCTTGAGGTGGTGTTCGTATATACTAGGGAAAATTTGACCAAGACATCAAGGAAATTGTTCTATGCTTTTCAGTAACTGCTATGGAATCTTTTACATCCACCTAAACTGCTGGCAACTTGGATATATGAGAACAAGCTTTATGCCTTGTCTGAAGAGCCACACACAAGAATACAGCACCCATCTCACAGTGAACTGCTGTCCCAGTAATAGAAGATAAATTCTCAAAAACACCTGCTGCAGAAACAGAACCCACAGTTAAACATTCGCAAGAATGTATGAAAAAATTATATATTTTACAGAAATAAAAAATGAAGTTACAACAGTGTGTTAAAAGAAACCACCACTAGCCACACCTGGGAAAGAAAAAGGCACAGATATTAGGTTAACACAGTATACCTCATACAAAGGCTAATCCTGACAGGTTATACATGAAGAAATTAAATAGATTAAATTAATTTGATTAAATGTGATCTATAAGTAACATTATTAAATATGATAATGAATTCATTTCAGTTCTTTAATAAATATACTAAAATTCATTTTATACAATTAATACAATCTATTTTAGACCTCAAGCAAATCACCTCTTCATGGCTAATTTCCTTAGGACGCATTTTAGAGACATAAACTCATTTAGCCCTGGTGGGGCATATGCCATTGTTCATGTCAACTGGACTTAGAAATCCAAGAATTATGTTGGCATATTAGAACAATGGCATATGCCCCACCAGGGCTAAATGAGTTTATGTCTCTAAAATGCGTCCTAAGGAAATTAGCCATGAAGAGGTGATTTGCTTGAGGTCTAAAATAGATTGTATTAATTGTATAAAATTAATTTTAGTATATTTATTAAAGAACTGAAATGAATTCATTATAATATTTACAATTGGTTAACATATTTAATAATGTTACTTATAGATCACATTTAATCAAATTAATTTAATCTATTTAATTATATGTATAACCGAATAGTGGATTTTTGTCATCCTAAATAATGTTTTTGTATAGGTTGTCCATCACTTATGTCTGCTGCACTTTGGTTTTAGGGGAACGAGAAAGTGTTTATAGTATTTTATTTATTTATTTGTTTAATTTAATACATACAAATATATATTTCTATGTACTGAAATTAAATAATTTATAGGCTTTTTAATAATAACTTACTAACTGGTATTAAATCTAGAAAGTAATGGTGTATCCAACCTAAATAGGTTAAGGATTTTTAGTTTGTAGCTGTTAAGGTTTGTCTACTGTTTAGTTTAAGTATATTTGCTTAATTGTTGCTTTCCCCTTTTATTTTATCTTTCTTGTATTGGTTAATTGATTGTGATTAATTAACAGCAAGTAAGGTTATATAAGGAGAATTTAATTACGTTGCAAGATGTCTTATGAAGGAAAAGTACTAACCTTTCCGAAAGCACTAATTAAACTTGCTTTTTGTTTTTAAGTGATCTCCAGTTTATTTTGCTGCTATTTTTTTCATTTGTACTACAGTTTTGGAGTTTGTTTGAGGTTATACACGAAGGACCAAGAATCCATCTAAAGCTGGCTTAATCTGCTGCTGGGGGTGTATTTCAGCTCATTCTCCACCCTATCTACTCAGCAACACCAAGGGTGGGACACGCATTGTGTGCCCCTGAAATGCCCTTCACTTCCACAAGAGGCAGATGGCAGGACACTCCATCCAGCCTTAATGCAGGCTATATGCATCTAACACTTTGCAGCACATTAACAGTTTAATATTAAAATGCAATGACCAGCAGCTTTACCGACAAAATGAACACATCAACTACTACATCTCTCTGCATTCTCCCTTGTTTTGACAGCTGTAACAAGGCTACCACATTCACACACACTGGAATTTCATATATTCCTTTTTGCTGATGCCCTCTCACTACCCTTTATACCATTAACCATCTCTAACCAGTTTGCTAAAAGACTCGCAACAAACTCCTTGCTCCTTTATCAATACTTCATAATCTATTCTGTTCCTTAACACCAGCTTCAAGCCCCTCTGTACACACATACACAAACCATAATGTTAGCTGCCTTTCCTTATGTTCTTTTGCTCTCCTTCTCTCATTCCTTCCAATCTACGACCTCCTTTCTCTTACTCCACACTCCTTCATAACCAAAACTTCGCCCCCACCATCTCCCACAGGACTCCCTTCCCTTCTCCCACCCCTAGTAATCCACACATAAAACATGACCAGCTACTTCACTTTCTCTCTAATAAATGCCAGCAGTAACAGAAATAAGTTAGACTAAATATATGCCTGTCTCATCACTTATAGAGCAGACATTCTACTCAGAGACGTGGCTCAAAAATCAAAAGCACAGATATTCACCACTTTATCAATGGCTACAATTACACCTTTCATGTCATATCAATGTAGTAGCAGACCCACTGTTGGGACCTTGCTCTTGTAAACATTTAATCTACAACTAAAACCAGTTTGTCAAGCCAATTCTCTGTTCACATGGCTAATAACAGGCATCTAGAAATAGCAATGTCACTGGAGGGTGAGGCATGGTGCAAGGGGCTTACTTTTACAAAATATGTCATGTGTATTGTGCATTTATGCCTTTGATCAATGCATTGCTTATTTTTCTGGTCAGGTTTTCAATGGGTTGATCTCAAAATGGCAGGCATTTGATATCTGGATATTTGAAGGGTGGAGCAAATCTTATAAAATAAAGTTGCAGGCGTGTCAAGTCTCGTTCAACAAAGTCATATATACATCAGTTAAAACTATACATGAAGTTTAACTTGGTGTAACTGGAATAAGCTGGATGGCCTCCCTGTCAAGTTAAGAACCCAAGTATCAATTACTTCACCAAAAGTATGGCAGCTTCCAGATTTAGTAAACTCAGTTTCTGCCCTGCAAGACTTCACATAACACTTATTGAATAATGTTCCAAACATCAAAATATTCTAAACCAAAACACAGCAGCATTAAAATATAGTTTTGTTTCATCAGACAACCTGAAAATTATAGCCAACAAACCCCACTAACATTTAGACGCTAACATGAAGCTTAAAAAAAGGCGAGAGAACCAAACACAATTGTTTAGTAAACAGTTCTTCCCTAGAGAGTTCTGGAAAGCAATACCACAAAGCTTAAAAAAGAAAGATGACAGATTCAGTAAAGGTACTTTTGATATTGTTACTACATGCTCTGTGCAGGTAGAGTGCAACACAACCAAGAAGCCAAGAAACCTGGCTTTCTCACAAGATCAAATAGTATACCGTCCGTAACAGACTAGTGCACACTTGGCAGAAAATAAAATGAGCTGCCAGCCTTGTACAGGTTAACAACATTACAAGAAAACAAGAACAACAGCGGGTCCTATTATACAGAGAAAGTTTTTCTTACTTACGAATCAATCAACTCAAGTCCGACTCCTCCATAAAGCAAACAAGTTTTTTTTTTTTTTTTTTGTTTCACAGTTTCAGGCTTTCCGCCAAGCAAGGGCAGCAAGTAGTAGCCAAATTACCAAAGTACTGAGCTACTACTGATTGTTTCTCTCTCTCTTTTTTGGAAAGAGAGCAAGAACTAATCAGTAGCCATCCAGCTGCCCATGTCATGTATGTGACTGCGGACATGGCAGTCCAATCTCCTTCCATTTCCATTTTACTGTGCAGTTAAACTGCATGGACTTCAGGACATCAGCAAAAATAGGGTCCAATCATGTCTTGGCATGGATGTCAACATTCGCATATTGACTTGGCTATTGAGATGAATTTCTTCAAATCCATGTCTCAGATATATAATAAATTGGGTCTGATTAATGGCCTAATCATAATTCTCTGTATTCAGATGTTGTACATCAATACAAATGCAATTTTTATGTTTCTTTACAAGTAAATACTCTCGTCTGGGTCTAATCACTTCTTAACTACACCTAGACCTTTCATTTCCTTTAATTCTTGTTTATCTTTAGTTCTGTAATCGTCTGGTACTTTTTCTAGAAATTCATACCACTAGCATTGCTCCGGGCTTTATTTTTAAATGTTATTCTTATAGTAGATTTTCTAAGCCTGTAAACAAATTAACAGGATTATGCAGGATATCCTTGCAACACGTCCTCTCAGTATTTGAAATATTCCTGTTGTTAGGCAAACTATGGCTATATAAACATTTGCATGCACTGTGTTCTCTCACTCGGTGAATTTCACAAACAGAACACTGTATGAAATGAAGATATTTTGACTGTTTATGTACCTCTATTTTAAAAATCTTCATATGTCAGCAGTTTCTGACCCAGCGATGTCATATGGCAGTCAGAATAGTTTACTGATATGCCCAAGGAGCTCTCTTCATTATTTTGTATTTTATGGCATAGCAGCCATGATAACAAAACATTGCACAAGACATGGTCAGGGAAAGAGAACACACCCATAATTTCAATCACTTCATGAATATCATACATCGATATTAAATCAATAACTGACTTAACTCAACCTAGCAAGAGAATAATTCTCCCCAAACATTGTTCTGCACACCACACCTTCTACATTCTCAATCCATAGGTTCATAGGTTCTTTTTTTTTTTCCATAATAAATTTTTATTGAAATATATTTTCCAAAAACATTACAAAAATACAATAAACATCACACACATAATACACTATAACTACTACAAACCATTTATACAATATCTACATGAAATGCTTCCTATATTTAATATATTCCTAAAATCAGTATCATGCTAATATAATATTGAAGACCTTTTCCCATATTTTCGGGTTATTAATATTTTTGTTAGTTTGTTTCAGAAGTAATTTATGTGCTAGTATAAGGTTCATAGGTTCTATCTAACCTTATGGCTGAGGATAGCTTTTAAAAGATCAGACACATCTCAAAGTATTGATGAGAGACTAACAATATCTTCCATTAGGTAACTGTTTCCCCACATATCCCAGCTGAAAATATATCACCCATCGAGTCATCTGGATTGTATTTATAATTTGCTAGGGAAGTGCTCTGCTGATGCACAAATAGGGTGTCTGTTGCGTTAGGTACCTGTAGTGCCATCTGGTGGTGGTAGTGTGGTATTATAGGTCTAGCTCCCTAGAACAGGTATTTGCTTTATCTGTGATCCTATTTAGGTAAAAGATTTCAAAGAGTACTGGGTTATTCAGAGACTGGAGGCTAAGAAGTGATCCTCCCAACAGTCCATATGACACAGAGTAGAGAATGACACGGTTTTTAATCTACTGGAGTATCTAAGATAAATGAAAACTGAGATATTTTTGGTGAGGAAATGTCAAGGTCTTCAATTTGATGTAGACAATTAGCAAGATATATGCCAAACTAGGCATTTCAAAGATGAGCCTAGTAAGGGAGGAATAAAGTGAGACTGTAACTCCTTTGAATCTTGAGAAGATACTACAAAAGAATATAGAATGTACAATATAGAAGTACTTTTGACCACCACCAAGAGAGGGTGGTGAAAGAAGTGTTTGATATTGCCCAAAACACCCAATTTCCTGATGAATTAAGTGGAACATTATGCATGTGTTAACCAGTAATTCAAGATTCCCCAAATGACACTGTCTTGTATTTGTGAGTGTGTGGATTGCATGCATGTAGCTGTATGTGCGTTTGTCTCTGGTACCATGACTGTGATGTATGTGTGTGTGTGTGTGTGTGTGTGTGTGTGTGTGTGTGTGTGTGTGTGTGTGTGTGTGTGTGTGTTTATCACTGTGGAGGGGGGGAGTCTGTTCTTATGTGTTGTGTATTAGACCTGTACTATAAAGTAGCATATTTTGGTACACACCCACTTGTACATTGCAAATCTCCTCAGATAAACAATTCATAGTCTTGCAGACTTTGACATATTGAGATATTCCACACATGGGAATCTGCATGACTTTCAAAGGCTAAATATTAGGGAAGTGCAACTTGACCTACGTGGTCAAAGTAAATTGGCCCACAGTGCAATTAACTAGGAATCATGACCTTTATTTGAATATGGGCAAATTTCCTATCTATTGACATTGGGTCCACTTATGTTATATAAATCATTCCAAAGGAATCCCATCTTACCGAAGAAACTCATGAAAAAATCTAGTTGATCAAAAGTTTGCAATGAAGAACCTCAGAAACATAACAGAGTCGGTCATGATTGGGTCCAAATCTAAATGAGCATATTATGTGTTTGAAACATAGATTCCAAGAAATTTGCATGAGAGGTGAATCTTTGCATCCATGTTGTGAACACATGATATTTTCCTGCAATTGGAGATCCGATCATAATTCTTTGTAGTGCATGGAGATTTATATGCCCCATGTACTACTAGTTAGTGAAACATAAGGTTGAAAAAAGTGATATGTTGTCATGGCTTTGAAAGCCAGTAAAATCAGTGGGGGGTGTAGTTGACATCCTTACGTATTCCCTGTGTAGGGAAAGCAGTTTAATTGAAAATGCTTGATGTACTTTAGTAGACAGCAGGCAGAAACCTAAGTTGAAACAAAGCCATTTCATGTACTGCTGCTTCTGTTTTCTAGTCAACACTGTCTGCTTTTACTGCAAATGTTATGTTAACAATACCTAGGGCGTGCTTAACAATTGTTAAGCACCCCTCTAAGTAAACATTGTTAAGGTCAGCTCTGATGCTACAGAGCTCTGATTCACCTCTCAAGTGAATTTCTTGGCATCCATGTGTAAAACACATAATATGTTCAGAGGTAGAGGGGAGTTGAGGGTTAGGGATAAATTTGGGATTTAAGTTTATGGTGGGGAAATGCAGTTTTAGATCTATGGAGCAATTGAAGAGTTTACATTTAGGGAGAGGGAGTGGAGAAAGTTTATGGGGTGAGTGGGAGATTTTAGGTTTAGGGAAAGGAGTGAAATTAGAATTAGGGAATGATCAGGGATTTTAAATTTAGGGTGGGGTGAAGTTTTAGGGTTGGGGACCATGTGGAAGTTTAAGTGTTAGAGTTAGGTCTTGGGTATGGTTATACAGTTTAATATTGATTAGGTGTTGGGAGTAATAAATAATTACATAAGTCTTGTCATTTAGAGGAAGTCACATCAAGCTAGTGTGTCATGAGCTTCAAGCACACTATCACTTGTAGGACACCCAAAACAACTTTATAGTTTTAAGACTTTCCCACTGACTTCAGTCACTCTGAGCCCATTTAATTCTGAATTTTGGATAAATTACTTCATAATATGATTCAAATGGATTTTGTACAAACATACCTGCTGCATACTTTCACTTCAAATTCTTTATCTATGAAAGATATGGCATGGGGGAGCTTCAACTGTGCCTCAAATGTTGGTAACACTGAAACAGAAAGGAATGACAAAGAGTGTGAATATTGGAGAGATCATAGAAAGTTCCTAAGTCACATGAGTACTGGATAAGCATTACGTGACGAGGATGTATGTTAGCCACAAAAATGCTGATCTACTGTTAGCCATCTACAATACTTTAACACATCACCTGCTTATTCATAATTTGGTAACTGGATTGGTGGACGTACATAAAATGGACCCTTTTAACCGTAATCTGGTCACAAGACAAATATAAAAATCATAATACAAAATCAAGCATCAGAACATCAAACATTAAAATAATAATGTGTAAATTGTCTGCATTTTATGAAGCAAGTGTGAGTTATGATCCTTCAGATTTGGACATAACTTTCTTACCATATCAAATTACAGATTTGGTGCCAATTAATACGGATAACCACTGATATTTTACTTGGAGCTGACATCACCTGGTATTGTATCATAAAAAAACTGAACCCACAATTCCTCACTGCCTAGGTTAATGCAAAGGCTGCTATATTTATATGGTAATTATAGCAACAGAAGAGTCTTATGTTCTAGAAAGATAAGTTGTCAACTATGTCTAGCAACGGAAAACAGGTTACACTAAATATTTTTATTTTTTTAATTCAGGAAAAAAATAAAAACCATGAAAACATCTTTTTTTCCCTAAATGGTAGTATTTTGAATCTTTTCTCACTGTTTATTTTTTTCTGAATTAAAAAAAAATGCAAATATTCTTGGAAACAGAATAAAGAAAATCAGCTGATGTGATGATGTAGTAATGAACCCACAAAGTAAGTAAATAACTGTTCTTCTAAAGAAGTAGCTTTTTTTTGGATTACCTGGAATGCCATGCTAGAGTATGTAAATCCTAAACCAAAGATTAGCTGTATGTTTGGTCACAGAAATAAACTGAGTTGACAGTAAAACTGAAACAACAAAAGCACAACATAATCTTCAATTATTTCCAGAATCACTTGCAACTTTGACAACAGGACTATAACTGGAAATCAAATTAAAAGATGCATGCAAAGTGAAAACAGATTATTTTAAGATAAATAAAGAGCAATTATTTTAAGTGTTGTATGTGATAATCAACATTGACAACTAAGTAAACGATCGACTATACATAAAATGTCCATATATAATACCTACATCCAGCAGCAGATTGTGCCAGACACATATTATGCACAGGTGTTGTTTACTACATGGATTTATATACCCATCATTTAGAATGTTACATGTAGCACTGAGGATATATTGAGTATAATGTGAGACATTAAGAAGGGATAATGGTTAAGATGCAGGGTTTGATTCCTGCATGTTGTAATTCGCTAGGGATAAAATGCCCCAGTTAGCCTAGTAGTAATCTATGAACCTATGAGAGACAAGCCATTTAGGACCAAAATTGTTTCTGTACTAGTATGCATTTAGTATGCTGCAAAACAAAATGAATGTCATGCTGAGTAATAACTTTAATCATTCAGTAAAATAATACAGTCAATGCTTTATAGTATTTATTGCTCCCAGGATGATGGGTGGTCAGTCATTTGAAGCTGTCAACATGACTGCACTGCAAGGCAGAAATGGAAAAAATGTAAAGGGTGCATAGTAAAGGTAGCTATGCATCCTGCAGACATATAGTATGAGTGACTCTAGGGAGCATACTGAATTAGGGATGTCCAGCATAACAAACTGTACTTTGTAAGGATGTGTCCTGTCTGGAGTGTGACATTAAAAGTGCGTGCAGTACACAAGAATGCGCACTCATCTTGGACATAGTGTGCATGGTGCTTTGGAAGAGGCAATGATGCACAGGCTATTATGCTGTGCTATAACAAGAGATGGTAAAAAAAAAACAAAAAACTACTGAGTGGCATGATGGTAACTAGATGTGTCTTATAGTGTGCGTGTGTGCGTGTGTGTACATGTGAATTGTGCGTGTGTGTGCGAGAGTGTGAATGCATGCATGTGTGTGCATGTGTGCAGGTGTGTGTTTGTGCATGCATGCACGTGTGCGTGTGTGTGTGTGTGTGTGTGTGTGTGTGTCTGTATGTGTGTGTGCGTGAGTGTACATGTATGCGTGTTTGTGTGTGTGTGGGTGCGCATGTACGTTTGTGTGTCTGTCTGTGTGTGTGGAGTTTGAGCACATGCATGTGTGTGCATGTGTGCAGGTGTGTGTTTGCACGTGCATGCACATATGTGTGTGTGTACATGCATGTGTTTGCATATGTGCTGGTGTGTGTTTGTGCATGCATGCACATGTGTTTTGTGTGTGTGTGTGTATGTGTGTGTGTGTGTGTGTGTGTGTGTGTGTGTGTGTGTGTATGTTTGCATGTGACATGTATGCATCTGCACGCATGTGCATGGTCTGTGTTATGACTATGAGTAAAAGTAATTTAATGTGATAGTGTCTGCACTTACATTGACCAGTCTCTTCTAGGTGCTTAATATGGTGGCCCTAAAACTGCTGCTGTGGTTTTTGACTTAAAATCTGAAAGATTAACCAACTCATTTTTTCATTTAATCAAATGAAAGTAAGTCTACTAGATAAAAAGTAACCTTTACTAAAATGGTTGGCATATTATACTGCCTTTATAATGAGAAATACAATAATATCTTGCAAGGAACAATAAAAGAATATGTCAGTATAGCAACAGGAACTTCAACAGCATATTTCATAATTGTTTATATACAAAATATTTTAGATGCCACACATGGTTTACGTTCCATACTCTCTCTAAACTATACATGGTTGACACATAGTCAAGAGATAGGAGATGTTCTACAACTGTGCTGCTTCAGACCTCTTATAATTATCCACCTCCTTTGGGTACAATAATATTTCTAGGGAAGTTACTCTGACATTATGATTTAGTGTTATAGTGACCCTTCTCAGTGAAGATAGTTGGATACAGGTGTACTTGCCATAACAGTAAACAAATATAACTGCAAAGTTGCACCCCGACTAACTGCACATAGTTATTTTAACTGCTATACCATTTCTTTTACAGTTATTAGTTTGATATTTTTAGTATGATGACTAAATTTCATAATTATTAGCAAAACAGTTTTTTATAATCACAATTTTATGTGGGGCTATGGGTCTTGAACAGCGGAAGTCTCCTATCAATGTAAGAAATATATGAACATCTTGCACACCTATGAAGGCTCTGTGGTATACTGATATGGAACCATCTACAACATTCAAGGAGAACACAGGACTAATGGCCAAACTCAGACCACAATGAAGAGAAGACCATGGTGGTGGTGTATAATTTATTAATTTATTTATTTGTATTTGTTTATAGGGATAGTCCACTAGGCCTTGAGAACCTGTTTTCAGTAGAAGCCTGGGGAGAAAAGTTCCAAAACAAGAAATAATATAGAACAATTAAAATATATACAGGCAAGTTAACTTCAACAATTTCAAGGTACAAACAACACAATAAGCAGCATAATACGTGGCTTAGAAACGCCTGATAAATAAATAACCTCTTTGAACCAGTCATCATATACAGAAATCACAAGTTAAAAGGCATGGAAAATAATAATATTTAAGTCTTCTTAAAAAACTTCAAAAACTTTATTAAAATGTTAAGCACTTTTGTCCTTAAAACAAACAGTAGGACTTCTTCATTATACACTTTTCAATTAAAGTTTTTCATAAGGAAAACTAAACCAATTAAACAATTAACAACAATTTGTCTTAAAGCAACCCATCATTTTAAAAACATATAACTGCAACTTACATATATATGAACTTATAAAAACAATTATGAAATTCTAAAAAGTTGCCTCTAATTAAGAAAATCCTTTAAACTTTATTTTATTTGAATTAAAAGTCTGCAAAAAAAAAAAAAACACAGTGATTACATATGCCCATAACCTTTCCTAATCTAAATGAAAATAAAATAAAATGAAACTTTAGTTCCTTCCATTTTAATAACCATCCCTTTACAATTCTTTGACTTTTTTTCTTAGAATTGGTAGTATAGAGACATTCGTATTAATGCCTGGAGGAAATGTAGGACTTTAACTGCCACTGCAATTCCCTGACTTCGAAGTTCAACTCACCATCCTCCCTTAGGGTTGTGGGGCACGACATACAAAATACCAAACCTAAATTTAGTAAAAGCCTGGCATTCTAAGGTATGTTTATACAAAAAGTTATTAAGATTAGCCTTAGAAATGGTGTACAGAATCCACATTTGTCACAAATTGCTAGGTTGTATCTTCAGGTATTTAAGCCTTAACTTTGAGAGGGTTTCTGTCTATACACACTGAGCAGAGTGGAGGAGAGGTGTTGACTACAACTCTTAGCTGAGATATATAAGTATCCTATTTTTTTCGATTATTTATACTGATTATTGTTTCTACAATTTATATATAGCACTTTTATTGCCTGCTGCATAGTTTTTGAATGTATTTTTATTGCTATTAACTAATCTGCACGGGAAAGTGATTTGTTTGCAGTTAAAAAAAGCATTCTGTAGAGTCTCATTGCTTCTTTATCTGTTTAAAAACTTTCATTTTGTGGCTTTCTGTAGTGCTTACTGTCTGTAGGTTAATGCTTTAGAATAGTCATAGTTCAGAATTGCTGGCACTGGGCTTGTTTGTTTATACAGTGATTGTTCAAAGCACATGAACAGGCCATCTTGAATTAGCTGAAGCCTTTCTTTACCTTGACTAGATTGTATTAATTGGCTGCTAGCTAGTGGGGGCTGGTTCTTTTGTGTTTTTGTAAAAAAAAAAAAGTTGTCTAAGGTTGTATCTTCTGGTATTTAAGCCCTAACTTTGAGAGGGTTTCTGTCTATACACACTGAGCAGAGTGGAGGAGAGGTGTTGACTACAACTCTTAGCTGAGATATATAAGTATCCTATTTTTTTCGATTATTTATACTGATTATTGTTTCTACAATTTATATATAGCACTTTTATTGCCTGCTGCATAGTTTTTGAGTGTATTTTTATTGCTATTAACTAATCTGCATGGGTAACTGACTTGTTTGCAGTTAAAAAAGCATTCTGCAGAGTCTCATTGCTCTTTTATCTGTTTAAAAACTTTCATTTTGTGGCTTTCTATAGTGCTTACTGTCTGTAGGCTTATGCTTTAGAATTGTCCTAGTTCAGAATTACTGGCTCTGGGCTTGTTTGTTTATACAGTGATTGCTCAAAGCACATGAACAGGCCATCTTGAATTAGCTGAAGCCTTCCCTTGCCTTGGCTAGATTGTGTTAATTGGCTGCTAGCTAGTGGGGGCTGGTTCTTTTGTGTTTTTGTAAACAATAAAAAAAAAAAAAAAAAAAAAAAAAAAAAAGAAAAAAGCTGTCTCAGGTTATATCTTCTGGTATTTAAGCCCTAACTTTGAGAGGGTTTCTGTCTATACACACTAAGCAGAGTGGATGAGAGGTGTTCACTACAACTCTTAGCTGAGATATACAAGTATCCTGTTTTTTTTTTTAATTATTTATACTGATTATTGTTTCTAGCAATTTATATATAGCACTTTTTATTGCCTGCTGCATAGTTTTTGAGTGTATTTTATTGCTATTAACTAATCTGCATAGGTAACTGATTTGTTTGCAGTTAAAAAGCATTATGTAGAGTCTCACTGCTCCTTTATCTGTTAAAAAACTTTCATTTTGTGGCTTTCTGTAGTGCTTTCTGTCTGTAGGCTAATGCTTTAGAATTGTCCTAGTTCAGAATTGCTGGCTTTGGGCTTGTTTGTTTCTACAGTGATTGTTCAAAGCACATGAACAGGCCATCCTGAATTAGCTGAAGCCTTTCTTTACCTTGGCTAGACTGTGTTAATTGGCTGCTAGCTAGTGGGGGCCGGTTCTTTTGTGCTTTTGTAAAACAAAATATAAAAAAGTTGTCTAAGGTTGTATCTTCTGGTATTTAAGCCCTAACTTTGAGAGGGTTTCTGTCTATACACACTGAGCAGAGTGGAGGAGAGGTGTTGACGACAACTCTTAGCTGAGATATATAAGTATCCTGTTCTTTTTCGATTATTTATACTGATTATTGTTTCTAGCAATTTATATATAGCACTTTTTTTGCCTGCTACATAGTTTTTGAGTGTATTTTTATTGCTATTAACTAATCTGCATGGGTAACTGATTTGTTTGCAGTTAAAAAGCATTCTGTAGGGTCTCATTGCTCCTTTATCTGTTTAAAAACTTTCATTTTGTTGCTTTCTGAAGTGGTTACTGTCTGTAGGCTAATGCTTTAAAATTGTCCGAGTTCAGAATTGCTGGCTCTGGGCTTGTTTGTTTATACAGTGATTGTTCAAAGCACATAAACAGGCCACCTTGAATTAGCTGAAGCCTTTCTTTACCTTGGCTATATTGTGTTAATTGGCTGCTAGCTAGAGGGGTCTGGTTCTTTTGTGTTTTTGAAAAAAAAAAGTTGTCTAAGGTTGTATCTTCTGGTATTTAAGCCCTAACTTTGAGAGGGTTTCTGTCTATACACACTGAGCAGAGTGTAGGAGAGGTATTGACTAAAACTCTTAGCTGAGATATATAAGTATCCTGTTTTATTCGATTATCTATACTGATTATTGTTTCTAGCAATTTATATATAGCACTTTTTATTGCCTGCTGCATAGATTTTGAGTGTATTTTTATTGCGATTAACTAATCTGCATGGGTAACTGATTTGTTTGCAGTTAAAAAGCATTCTGTAGGGTCTCATTGCTCCTTTATCTGTTTAAAAACTTTCATTTTGTTGCTTTCTGAAGTGGTTACTGTCTGTAGGCTAATGCTTTAAAATTGTCTTAGTTCAGAATTGCTGGCTCTGGGCTTGTTTGTTTCTACAGTGATTGTTCAAAGCACATGAACAGGCCATCTTGAATTAGCTGAAGCCTTTCTTTACCTTGGCTAGATTGTGTTAATTGGCTGCTAGTTAGTGGGGGCTGGTTCTTTTGTGTTTTTGTAAAAAAAAAAAAAAAAGTTGTCTAAGGTTGTATCTTCTGGTATTTAAGCCCTAACGTTGAGGGGGTTTCTGTCTATATACACTGAGCAGAGTGGAGAAGAGTTGTTGACTACAACTCTTAGCTGAGATATATAAGTATCCTGTTTTTTTCTCCAATTATTTATACTGATTTTTGTTTCTAGCAATTTATATATAGCACTTTTTATTGCCTGCTGCATAGTTTTTGAGTGTATTTTTATTGCTATTAACTAATATGCACGGGTAACTGATTTGTTTGCAGTTAAAAAAGCATTCTGTAGAGTCTCATTGCTCCTTTATCTGTATAAAAATTTTCATTTTGTGGCTTTCTGCAGTGCTTACTGTCTGTGGGCTAATGCTTTAGAATTGTCTTAGTTCAGAATTGCTGGCTCTGGGCTTGTTTGTTTATACAGTGATTGTTCAAAGCAAATGAACAGGCCATCTTGAATTAGCTGAAACCTTTCTTTACCTTGGCTAGATTGTGTTAACTGGCTGCTAGCTAGTGGGGGCTGGTTAAAAAAAAAAAAAAATAAATAAATAAATAAAAAAGTTGTCTAAGGTTGTATCTTCTGGTATTTAAGCCCTAACTTTGAGAGGGCTTCTGTCCATACACACTGAGAAAAGTAGAGGAGAGCTGTTGACTACAACTCTTTGCTGAGATATATAACAATCTTGTTTTTTTTGATTATTTGTACTGTTTATTGTTTCTAGAAATTTATATATAGCAGTTTTTATTGCCTGCTGCATAGTTTTTGAGTGTATTTTTATTGCAATTAACTAATCTGCATGGGTAACTGATTTGTTTGCAGTTAAAAAAGCATTCTGTAGAGTCTCATTGCTTCTTTATCTGTTTAAAAACTTTTATTTTGAGGCTTTTTGTAGTGTTTACTACTTGTAGGCTAATGCTTTAGAATTGTCCTAGTTCAGAATTGCTGGCTCTCGGCTTGTTTGTTTATGCAGTGATTGTTCAAAGCACATAAACAGGCCATCTTGAATTAGCTGAAGCCTTTCTTTACCTTGGCTAGATTGTGTTAATTGGCTGCTAGCTAGTGGGGGCTAGTTCAAAAAATAAAAAAAAAAATAAAGAAGTTGTCTAAGGTTGTATCTTCTGGTACTTAAGCCCACCTTTGAGAGGGCTTCTGTCTATATACACTGAGCAGAGTGGAGAAGAGTTGTTGGCCACAACTCTTAGCTGAGATATATAAGTATCCTGTTTTTTTCGATTATTTATACTGATTATTGTTTCTAGCAATTTATATATAGCACTTTTTATTGCCTGCTGCATAGTTTTTGAGTGTATTTTTATTGCTATTAACTAATCTGTATGGGTAACTGATTTGTTTGCATTTGAAAAAACATTCTGTAGAGTCTCACTGCTCCTTTATCTGTTTAAAAACTTTCATTTTGTTGCTTTCTGTAGTGATTACTGTCTGTAGGCTAATGCTTTAGAATTGTCCTAGTTCAGAATTGCTGGCTCTGGGCTTGTTTGTTTATACAGTGATTGTTCAATGCACATGAACATGCCATCTTGAATTAGCTGAAGCCTTTCTTTACCTTGGCTAGATTGTGTAAATTGGCTGCTAGCTAGTGGGGGCTGGTTCTTTTGAGTTTTTGTAAAAACAAAAATAATGTTGTCTAAGGTTGTATCTTCTGGTATTTAAGCCCTAACTTTGAGAGGGTTTCTGTCTATACACATTGAGGAGAGTGGAGGACAGGTATTGACTACAACTCTTAGCTGAGATATACAAGTATCCTGTTTTATTCGATTATCTATACGGATTATTGTTTCTAGCAATTTATATATAGCACTTTTTATTGCCTGCTGCACAGTTTTTGAGTATATTTTTATTGCTATTAACTAATCTGCAGGGGTAACTGATTTGTTTGCAGTTAAAAAACATTCTGTAGAGTCTCATTGCTCCTTTACCTGTTTAAAAACTTTAATTTTGTTGCTTTCTGTAGTGGTTACTGTCTGTAGGCTAATGCTTTAGAATTGTCTTAGTTCAGAATTGCTGGCTCTAGGCTTGTTTGTTTCTACAGTGATTGTTCAAAGCATATGAACAGGGGATCTTGAATTAGCTGAAGGCTTTTTTTACCTTGGCTATATTGTGTTAATTGGCTGCTAGCTAGTGGGGGCTGGTTCTTTTGTGTTTTTGTAAAAAAAATAAATAAATAAAAAAGTTGTCTAAGGGTGTATCTTCTGGTATTTAAGCCCTAACTTTGAGAGGGTTTATTGCTATATACACTGAGCAGAGTGGAAAAGAGTTGTGTACTACAACTTTTAGCTGAGATATATAAGTATCCAATTTTTTTTCAATTATTTATACTGATTATTGTTTCTCGGAATTTATATATAGCACTTTTTATTGCCTGCTGCATAATGTCTGAATGTATTTTTATTGCTATTAATTAATCTGCACGGGTAATTGATTTGTTTGCATTTAAAAAAGCATTCTGTAGAGTATCACTGCTCCTTTATCTATTTAAAAACTTTCATTGTGTGGCTTTCTGTAGTGCTTACTATCTGTAGGCTAATGCTTTAGAATTGTCCTAGTTCAGAATTGCTGGCTCTGGGTTTGTTTATACTGTGATTGATCAAAGCACATAAACAGGCCATCTTGAATTAGCTGAAGCCTTTCTTTACCTTGGGTAGATTGTGTTAATTGGCTGTTTGCTAGTGGGGGCTGGTTCATAAAAAAAAATAAATAAATAAAAAAGTTGTCTAAGGTTGTATCTTGTGGTATTTAAGCCCTAACTTTGAAAGGGTTTCTGTCTATACACACTGAGCAGAGTGGAGGAGAGGTGTTGACTACAACTCTTAGCTGAGATATATAAGTATCCTGTTTTTTTTATTATTTATACTGATTAGTGTCGCTAGCAATTTATATATAGCACTTTTTGTTGCCTGCTGCATAGTTTTTGAGTGTATTTTTATTGCTATTAACTAATCTGCATGGATAACTGTTTTGTTTGCAGTTAAAAAAGCATTCTGTAGAGTCTCATTGCCACATTATCTGTTTAAAAACTTTCATTTTGTGGCTTTCTGTAGTGCTTACTGTCTGTAGGCTAATGCTTTAGAATTGTCCTAGTTCAGTATTGCTGACTCTGGGCTTGTTTGTTTCTACAGTGATTGTTCAAAGCACATGAACATGCCATCTTGAATTAGCTGAAACCTTTCTTTACCGTGGCTAGATTGTGTTAACTGGCTGTTAACTACTGGGGGCTGGTTCTTTTGTGTTTTTGTAAAAAAAAAAAAAAAAAGTGGTGTAAGGTTGTATCTTCTGGTATTTAAGCCCTAACTTTGAGAGGGTTTCTGCTCTGTCTATTTAAAAAGTTTTACATTGCTAATTTTGTAGAGTTTTAATTGCATTTACTGCTTTGGAATACACACTCAAGTGTATTAGCCTTTTCTGTGTTTATTTACTGTATTATTGCATTGCTTAGCCTGTTTCAACAAAAAAAATACTATCTTGTTTGCTCGTTTCCCACCTTTTCTAGCCAGTCCATATCCCAAGCTTTGCTTGTCTCAGGACTTTATTTTCTGTGCGCAGAGCTGTCCAGACCTTGCTGTGGTAGAGGGAAGTCCTACTGCCTACCAGTTGGACTGGTGAGCATTATACTGCCTATCTAACACTAGATGAGTTGTTTCCAGCTCTGTAATTGTAATTTTATTAGCCTTTCTGGGCTGATTTCTATCCCTTTCAACTTTCTGGCTTAAAAATGCATATGTTTGCACATTTTTCACATCGTGCAGCACTGCAAGGCTACAGTTAAACTATTCCAGGTGCCAGAAAGTCTGTTCTTAAAATTTTCCCTTAGAACTAGTTGGTTTCTCTACAGTAGCACTAACATCTGAACCCCTGTGACTAGCACTTGCTCTAGAACCTGCTGGAAAGAACTAGGAAGCCTAAAACTGATTCAAGCACTCAGCTTTCCTTGTCAATAAGGAGAAATTAATCATAGGCACTAAGCAGCCTATAATTACAAAGTACCTTACAAAGGTAAGGGAAAACAGCTCTTAAACTTTACAAGAAAGCACTAGGAAGCTTGAAACTGATCCAAGCACTCAGCTCTCCTTGTCAATAAGGAGAAATTAATCATAGGCACTAAACAGCCTATAATTGCAAAGTACCTTGCAAAGGTAAGGGAAAACAGCTCTTAAACTTTACAAAAAAGCACCTAAACAGGCATGTCCAAGGGTCAGCTTCCGGTGATTTCTCCTGTCCACCTTGTGAATCTGGGCATACTGGGACAGCGCGGCAACTGCCTCATGTACACAGACAATCCTCTCCTCCTACCACCCAACACTACAACCTGCGAGAGATGCACTTAAATAGCCAAACTGGAAGCAAAGCTCTCTCCAGCCAAGATTGTGCTAGACAGTCAAGAGGAGAAGGTTAACACCTGCACTACACCTCAAGCAACTCATAGCCCTTCAAAACCCACACCATCAACACCCACACATAGCAACACTAAACCCACATATGCGGAGGCCCTTAACATTAACCTGCCCAAGCAACAAGGACCTCCGAAGCCAAAATGCAAACACCAGTCACAACCAAAGTGATACATAGCTCACAACACCAGTGTGCCATCCAACAACAACCCCTAAAGCAAGACAATGTACCCAACACTTTAGTCACAGGTGACTCTATAGTCAGGCACACTGATGTCCTCCTCACCAGGCTGAACAAGGAGAAAATTACAGTCAGCTGCCTGTCGGGTGCCAGGATCTGCCACATAATGCATGCACTCAAGTCACTCCACAACAAGTACAAATACAGCTCTGTCATTGTCCATGCTGGAGTGAATGACTTAAGACGTACCTCCCTGGACTACATGAAAAAAGACATGGAAGAGCTCTTGGATTATGTGACCCAGGCAGGTATGACCCTAGCCCTGAGTAGCATCCTACCTTTGCCCAGAATGATACCACAGTATAAGGACAAAATGATCGACTTCAACAATTGGCTAAGCTTCTGGTGTCATTCAAAGGGGATCCAGTATTTGTCTGCCTGGGAAGACATGATCGACAAACCACAATGCTTTGACAAGTTCAGCAACAGAAAATATCAGATCCTAGACTCTCCACTCAAGAAATCCTTAAATTTTAATATCAGCTTAAAGTGCGATAAAAATAGCGATACACTTTTCGTCAATACTGATGTCTTAACTTCCTCACAAATTTTAAAACAATGCCACAAACCACTATTTAAAGTGTAGCTGTAATAATCAATCAATAACCCATTTAGTTACTTAAAGGCACATACTATAATTTTACATACTATTAGTTTTACATTCTCTTCGGGGCATCTTCATTAACTTAATATACCCTCCTACAGGGTTAAACTCACTTGGACTAGCGTGATTTTAACATTAACTTTTACACTGTTTAAAAACCATGAAATAATAAAATAATATATGTATATATTAATTTTAAAATTTTGTTTTAAAATTTTATTTTAAATACATTCACTATTTAATAGTGTACTAAAACTAAGTGAATATAAGCAAAAATAAATATATGAGAATATAAATATAAACCAAGTACTCATACCAGTAATTAACAAAGCACTGGCATGAATACAATAAAAACATTAGTACATTAAATGTATTTAATATATTTAATATATAATAAATATATATAAATATTCACTGCTTAAATTTAATATAATATTAAAAATAAAAATAATATTAAAATAAAAATGAATCATAATCACTCTGTTCATTTAATCAAGATAAATTACATACAAATAGGGTACAAAATTTTCCGCTAGAAGTTGAAATCATAAAGGGGAATATTCAAAAATGTGGAAATAAAAACACGTGTATCTTTTTTAAAACATGAGAAAATGTACACATAGACGTGCCCCCACAACGTTGATTATACCCATCTTTAACGCCATTGAGGGATGATTTTACCCTATCATCCCTATCTAAAGCTTTTACCAACCAACCAATTTTTAATGGTATTGTTAGGTATAATCATCAATTATACTAGTTTTTACTAGTTTTTTTACTTTACTGACATTTACCTAACTAAGTTTTTTAACCTAAGTATACACATAATGGAAGTCATTTCATTAATGCCTGGATAATGACAGGCATTTACCCTGAGCTGCCATAGGAGTTCCTTCCTCTCCAGTTTCAAAGATTCTGGTTCTCCTCTTTCATCTTTCTTCAATTGATCGATGACTCTAAATTTAAATTCATGGCCAACAGACTCACTTATATGTCTAGCTAATGCATTCTCTAATTTGTTCCTACTAATACAATAAGTATGCTCGTAGATCCTTTCGCCAAGCTTTCTATTGGTTTTCCAGATATAGAAAGCTGGGCAACTTGTGCATTTAGCTAAGTATACTACTTGTTTACTGTTACAGCTAAACTTCCCATTGGACCTGTATTTCTGATTACCGATACTATAGTTGCACCCTACATCAATGTACTTACAGTACCTATACATGTTACACTTGTACATACCTTCTTTATTAGTATTCACTTTACCATTAGCTTCCAGAATTTCTTTTAAATTATTACCATGCCTATATGTGGTTTTAGGCCTTTCTGGAAACATTTCTCTAAAATATTTATCACTCATCAAGAAGTCCCAATTTTTTGTGATAATATTCATTATTTTATGGGAGTCGATGTTAAATGTGCATACAAAACTACAGGTATTAACCATTTCTTCATTTGTCACTACCACTAGACCCCCTCAATTTATTATACTTAGTATTGGGACATAGTCCCCTAAAGATCTTTTATACTGGACTTCCTTGATGATCCCCTGTAGGAAATGGGGAGGGTAACCCCTTTGCCTAAAGAAGTTGGACATTAAGATGCACTCCTCTTCAAACTCCTCATGCTTAGTTGTCATCCTGGCTGCCCTAACCAGTTGCCCCTTTACTACAGATCTCTTCTGGCGCATAGAATGGCAACTAGTAAAATGCAAATACATGTTGGAATGAGTCGCTTTCCTGTATATTTTAGAAACAAACATCCTTTCATCATAATCCTTCCTTAAATCTACATCCAGGTATACTATTCTATCCTTACTATGACTGGATGTGAAGCTCAGGAAGTGGGTGCTGTTGTTAAACATTTCAAACAAGCCCTCTAATTCAACATCAGTTCCCTGGAATAAGATAAATATATCATCCAGGAACCATGTATAGAACAAGATTTTATCCTTGAAATCCAAGTTGTTTAACACGAAAGTTCTTTCCCAATAAGCCATCACTAGGTTCGCCAGGCCAGCTCCGCATGGAGAGACCATTGCCACTCCGACTTTTTGGTGGAAAATGTCGTTGTTGAACATTACATAGTTGTATGAAAGAACTGTATCTATCAGTTCTTCCACTAGTTTGATTTCACTAGTGGGTGCATCTAAAATCCTTAACATATGTGAAACCCATTCAATCCCAACCTGATGTGGGATGGATGAATACAGGTCCTTTACATCTACTGTAACAAAAACACTGTTAGCACAAAACTCTAAGTTATTAATAGCTTGAAGAAATGACCATGAATCTTTTGAAATTTGGCACTCACTTTTGATATATTTCTGCAAAATTTTATCTATAACCTTAGCACATGTGTATGTAATGCTATCTCTCCCATCCACCAAAGGTCTCATTGGTGGATTACTTACACATTTATGTACCTTTGGTATCCCAAAAAGAACTGGGATCCTTGGTGCTGGTTGTTGCAAATAGTTATATAAGTTTTTATCTATTCTTGCTTCTATATAAAGTTCTTCTATTAAAGCCGAAACTTTCCTGTATGCCCCATACATCTCGTTCATAGAAGCCTTTACATAAGTGTTACTGTCCAAGATACTAAACATCCTTGAATTATAATCGTCAATGTTCATTATCGCAAGACCCCCACCTTTATCTGGTTTCATGATGCGAATTGGAGCTTGACTTAATAACCTTAAGATATCCCTCTCTTCCCTGCTAATATTGTATTTGTACCTATCTCTGTAGCCTGATGGTACACTGGGCTTCTTTAAATTACGCAAATCCACTTCGCACACCTTTTCAAAAAGTGATAAAAGTGGGTGCAAAGGGGGATTATATACACTTGAAACATAAAAATCAGATTTTTTATTTAAATTTTCCCCCATTAAGGCTAACAAATTAAGTTTCCTAATAAAGATTTTATGATCGATTAAAGTGTTAGCCACATCAAACTGAACAGTAGGAACAAATATATATCCTTTCGATAATAATTCAATTGTTTCCGGACGTATAACCATGTCCGTGTAATTGAAAATCTTAAAATCAAAACTGGAGTTAAAAAGTAAATTGCATTGTAGTTCATCGTCTAAAAGACCAGTGTGGGCTGTATTTATTACCAATTTTTCTTTTTGCCCTTCATTGTCCAATTGTTCTGTGCCCCTGGGTTCGAGGCTCGAGCTCGAAAATTTCTTTCATTATGATCCCTTATATCTTTATTCTGCCCCGAGCTGTAAGGTACAGCAGAAGTGTTATTCTTTGCTAACCTCTCACTCCGACGGACAGTATTTGAACCATCCTGATGTTTATTCCCTGTGTGTGTAACATCATTATTACTGTTAATGTCATTATTATTTGGAGGGGCCTGTCCCCTAACCTCAGTCTCTTGATTATTGTTATTTACAATACCATCAATGTCAATCAATGTTCCTCTCTGGGAACCTGGTGGTTTCGGGTATGCAGTACCTGCTTCGTAGTCCTTAAGATCACGTTTAATTTTCTTTATTTTAGTTGCATTCAGTTTTGTTAGGTATTGATCAATGCTTACAAAAATCCGGTCATACTCAAACCGGTACCTGAAAAAAACAGTATCGTTCTTTATTGAGGAATCCAATTCCTCTATTTCAACTAACAGTTCATCCACCATAAATTGGTAATGCATGCAAAACATGTCCAGAAGTTCTATACCTTGTTTATCAAACAAGGCGATTAAAGCTTTATAAAATGTAGAGCCCTCAGTGATTCCTGTAGGGAACTGCCACTGTCTAAGCCCTTTTGGAATTATTTTTAAGTTAATACATTCTCGGAAGTATGCTATCTCCAACTGCAACTTCCGTACCTTACACAATTTTTCATCAAACACATTCAATTTGGATGCTAAGTCCATGCTTACCTCCTGGTTAGCTTCGGTTAAATCAATTGAATGTGCCTCAGAAAATATAAATGTCCTGCGTACCCAAGAATTCAGATTTTTCTCAGTTCGCGTTGAAATCTCATCCGACTGGTAGTTTTCCCCATGAATATGCTCCGGGCTGGTTCCGTCAGCATTAATGCTTCTACGAACACACAATCCTGTCGACGTTGCAGGTTCCTCCCTAGAATTAGCCTCCCCGGTCCGGGAACCTGCATTTTGATTTAAAGGTGCAGTAAATGTACTATTAACTCCATTCAAACCTCGCAAGTCCTGTTGTGAGTTTTTAGCCCCTTCGAGCCTTTGTGTCAAGTTGTCCACTTTCTGGGACAACATTTCAATAAGTGCCATCAAATTTCCATCACCCCCATTGGTATTTGGTGTGGAAGTAAAACTTGGTGAAGAATCCGGGTCCATATTCCAAAAACAGAGACAAACCAAGAAAATGTTCCGACAAGTTCAACAACAGAAAATATCAGATCCCAGACTCTCCACTCAAGAAATCCTTAAATTTTAATATCAGCTTAAAGTGTGATAAAAAGAGCAATACACTTTTCGTCAAGACTGATGTCTTAACTTCCTCAGAAATTTTAAAAGAATGCCACAAACCACTATTTAAAGTGTAGTTGTAATAATCAATCAATAACCCATTTAGTTACTTAAAGGCACATACTATAATTTTACATACTATTAGTTTTACATTCTCTTTGGGGCGTCTTCACTAACTTAATATACCCTCCTACAGGGTTAAACTCACTTGGACTAGCGTGATTTTAACATTAACTTTTACACTGTTTAAAAAACATTTTTTTCATGGTTTTTAAACAGTGTAAAAGTTAATATACAACACTCATGCAGACGGGATCTGGAAGTTCGACTGCAGAATCCTACACTAAGGCACTGTACAAGCAAGATGCTCTTCTCCAAAAAAGAAAGCCAATCTGGTGGTCCCCTGCTATAAACAAACTATACAACAGAAGGAAGAAACTGTTGCAGAAAAGAGGAAAATCCCAGGATGCAAAAATATCCCTCACCAGCCTCAATAAGAAGCTGAGATCCCTCATAAAATCCTCAAAAGCTAGTTACGAAAATAAAATTGCCAAAGATTCCCAGGCCACAAGGCATTCTACAGTTATGTCAAGAATCTAAATGGCAATGCTCAGATCTGCTCTGAGCTACAACAGAATGGCATTAAATATACTGATCCCAAGGATATTGCCAATATCCTGGCAGATCGATTTAGTGCCAACTTCACCCCCTCTCACCCCCTAAAGGGCCCATCTCAATACCAAGAGATTGCCAAATTCCGATAATCACAGCCACACAGGTAGAAATCACACTCTCCAAAGCTAAGAATACAGCATCCATGGGACCAGATGACATACCAGGCTGTGTACTACATGAACTGCAAAATAAACTGGCACCTCACCTAAGTGTCACGTTTAATCATAGCCTCACCTCAGGCTTCATGCCCACTGAGTGGCACACAGCTACAGTTATCCCACTCCACAAGGGAGGATCTGCATTGGATCCCGGGAACTACCGTCCCATCAGTCTAACAGGCCTGATCTGCAAGGGCATGGAACGCATTATCACGGAACTTATAAACAAAGACACTGGCAACCTTCAAACACTGGACCCACCAGTTTGGATTTGTGAAGGGCCGATCTTGTCTCCTGAATCTGATTGACTCCTTCAAATCAGTCTCCAGAGCTGTGGACGAGGATAAGGCGGTCCACACAGCCTATCTAGACCTCGCCAAGGCCTTCGACACCATCCCCCACTCTGGAATCATAGATAAACGTACTAAGCTGGGCATAAATCCCTATGTCACTCGATGGGTTGCCAACTGGCTTACTGAATGAACCTAGACTGTAAACATAGCAGACTCCAAATCCAGCTCCAGACAAGTGGCAAGTGGAGTACCTCAGGGTTCAGTCCTGGGATCACTCTTGTTGGGACAGATTGTAAGATTTTGAAGGGAAAACCATACCCACAACAAGGACAAAGGACTTAACTTTTTTCCCAAAATGAAAGCTCAACCATGTAATTCAAACTATTTCAAACTATTTCTGTTGTTTTATATAATATCAAGGTGTTTCAGATACAAAATAAGTGTTTTATGCAAGTATTAGTGCTGATTTATGTCGGGGTATTTGTAGTTTGTTATTTTTTTTCAGGATGTAACCACTCATATAATGACTGTCCTTTGTAAACAGGGACAGGTAGTAACCTTAGTCTGATGTCACAACTACTTTTTATCAAGGTGTTCTCATGCCAGGACAGGTAGTAACCTTAGTGTGATGTCACAACTACTTTTTTTCAAGGTGTTCTAGTGCCAAGTACACTTAAAGCCATCCTTATATTCAAACCCACTGATTGCTCATCCTTGTGTTCAAATTCATTGATTCATCATTCTTGTGTTCAAACCCAGTGATTGCTACTAACAGTCCTTGATCACCATTGAAGTCTAAATACAGTTCACTACTTGAGTTCAGAGTAGGTGAGACCTGCATCCCTTGTCTGTCACCTCACTGCCACTGAACCTGACTCACACCGTTTCCTTATTACTTTGTAGATGGTGAGTCCAGATGGGTCTTTACATAGTTTTTTTTTAGGCTGACCCTAGGCATACTATGGGTTTACCCAGCTGCAAGATACTTGTCAGTCAGTGATACCCTCAGACCTGGATCCAGTATTCATCCTCAGTATCCCTTTTCTGGACAACTTCTTTGGATCATTTAACTGAATTTTTATGGGGGGGAGGGTGGCATTATATATAAGTTTATCTTTGTCCTTCTTGTAAGAGCAATTTTACAGAGGTGCTCCTTCCAGGAGAATAAGGTTGAAACAACATAGTTATAAGGATCACAAAGGCATCCCTCTGTCATGATAATATCATAGTCCTAGGAGGTGATTAATTCACCTTAATATATTCATTTGTTATCTGAGTAAGTGCATTGAGCTTTCTTGGACCATACCATAATGTATCATATATAGGGCATCTTAGTATAATTGATCAAATATTATGGTCTTGTAATATTGTAGGAAACCAGAATGTTTATTTTTTGTAGGAAACCAGAATGCTTGTTTTGTTTATTTATTCATTCATTTACTTTGTTACTCAAGTGGGTAGGCTGCTCCCATGACCATTTTCAGATGTGTCATGGGCCCAATGGTAGCGTTAACATAGTTACAAAAATATGCAGGTATTTATCAATCAACCATAACATAAAGAGTAACAATCCAAACATATGCAAATAAATGGCACATTGCTGTGCAGACAAAATGGTACCTTGGGTTGCATCATTTTTACATAAATGTACGTGTTACGAAAAAATACATAAAGAGAAGAAGTCTAGCAGAAAGGCCCCACAGTTACTTTTTTGAGGAGGTAAGTATATTTGTGCAATGATTAAGCATGTACAGTGTAAAAAAAGAAGACAAAGTTAAGCACAAGTCAACTGAAGCATCATAATGGCATTGCTACTACTATCGGTCACAGATGCCAAGCAATCAGGAGGGTCATAAGTCAGGGTACTATGCAGCAGTGTCAAAGTATTGCATTTGAAAAGTTGGAAGTATTTTTTTAGCTCCCATCTAAAAAGTATAAGGTCTTTGGCCTCCTGAAGTCAGTTGCGTAGAGAGATCTGCAGCACAGAGGCTACCTTGAATAATTTTTTTTGTTAACTTAAAAATAGATAATGAAAGCTGCAGGTGATAGACAGACTAGTTTCTTAACTTATGGACGGATTTGCTAATAAAGAGACATTGCTTCACTGGAAGATGGCAGTTTACACTAATTTGGAAGTAAGACTTTTTAGTAGAAATTGAGCTCTGACTTCAAGAGTGAGACAATTAGTATCTTTGTTGAAAATACATGCACAGCCACCGAGAGAACTTGCAAATGTTCGGACAGATAGTAACTGGAAGCCATGACTGAATGCCAGAACTTAAAATGTTGTGGTTGAGATCTTACCATGGAAATTATAAGCAAGCAAACATAGTCAATGTACTTTAGAGTAAAAACTTTAACCACAAGGCCACAAATTTGTCAGAACCAGGTATGTTTCCACTTCTAATAAAAGTGATACCTGATTTTATCATTTCCAGTTATCTTTACACGTGTATATAGTGTTCTAATCTTTTTTATAGTGTGTGTGTGTGTGTGTGTGTGTGTGTGTGTGTGTGTGTGTGTGTGTGTGTGTGTGTGTGTGTGTGTGTCAGTGTGTGTGTGTGTGTGTGTCTGTGTGTGTGTGTACTTCAACCTTTACCTAATGATATTAAAGCTAAGTTGCTGGATGCTTCTCTAGATTTTAAACTTTTGTTTGGGGAAGCTGCTGCTGGCTTGTTTAAGTCCCTTCAGGATAAGGGTAAGGCTTTACAGGAGCAGGAGCTTAAACATGTGTTTGTTTCTCCTGTGCCTAAATTTCAGAGAAACTACCCGGCTAAGCCTGCCTTTGTTTGTAAGCAATCCCACCCATCTACTAAAGGTAGGAAGAGTGGCAAATAGAGTTCTCCTGCTAAGGCTTTTCAGTTTTCAGGGTCTCTGAAGCTTTCCTTTCCAGACAAACCAGGTGCTGTATGACTAATTCTTTGTGTGGAAATTCCATCATCCTTTTATGGGAATTCCTCAACCTCCTCAGGAACGACTTCCATTTTTCCCAGAGGTTCTTCAAAATCTCTTGAGTCAGGATACAATTCAAGAGGTGTCTGTGACCCAAAGGGGGAAAGGGTTCTACTCCAGACTGTTTCTAGTGCTCAGAAAAGAGGGCATTTGTTGACTTATTCTAGATCTCTCTCATCTAAACAATTTTCTAAAATTGCTGTCCCTTCAGATTCTGTTTCCTCTCTTGCTCCCTCAGGCCTATGTGGTATCTCTGGATGTGAAGGATGCTTAACTCCATATTCCAATCCATCCTCTTTTTAGAAAGTTTTTGCATTTCTCTGTTGCTTACTGGCATTTTCCAGTCTCTGCTTTGCCCTTTGCCTTTTCTACTGCCCCATGAGTTTTCACTAAATGCCTTGCTCCTGTGGTTACTTTTTGCAGGCTTTGAGGGATCAACATTTTTCCTTACATAGATGACCTGTTGATCCAGGCATCCACTTCTGAGACCCTTCTGCAAAAGGTTTATTTTGCAATTTCCCTTCTTCAGAGCTTTTCATTCACTATAAAATTCAAAAAGTCTTTTCTGACTTTCTCAGAATCATGTTTTTCTCAGTTGCAGGATTCAGATGGTGCCGATGCTTGCATCCCTGCTCCCTGCATAGGCCTTAACTCTCATGCCTTTCTTTCAAATTCTTCTTCCTCTGGCTTCCATTACCACCAGAGAGTTTCTGAGAGATCTGGGTTTCATAGCATCCACTATTCCAATTCTGACTCTGGCCAAACTTCACATAAGAAAGTTTCAGTGGTTTCTGAAGTCAAGGTCATTCCAACATGCATATCATCGATATTTTTTTAGTTCCTCTTCTTCCTTGTCTCTGGCAGGCACTTCACTGGTGGATTCAGCAGTTGCCTCTAAATCCAGAGATCCCTTTTCATCCCCCTCTTCCCTCTCAGGAATTGTTCACAGACCCTTCAGATATGGGATGGGGGGTGACATTTGGCTCCCTAAAAGTACAGGGATGTGGTCACCTCTTCAGCAGGAGCACACCAGTTTCAAAAAGATAAGAGCTCTTCTGCTGGCTCTTTAGGCCTTTCATCCTCTTTTCTGTCCAGGGCCTCTAAGGTGTTCACAGACAATACCACAGTGATGTGTTATATCAATAAACAAGGAGGAACGAGATCTTATCTTCTTTGCTGATTGACAATTCTGGTATGGGATCTTGCCGTCACGTGTCAAGTTACTCTTCAGGCAGTTTATATCCTTTCTGGTCAGAAAATCATGGCAGACACTCTGAGCAGGTCCTTTACTCAGTTCTGTGAATGGATTATTCACATGGATGTGTTTTTGGACATTGCCCACCAGTGGGGTACTCTTCAAGTGGATATTTTTGCCTCCCCTCTGAACAGACAACTTCCTCTGTTTTGTGTCAGAGTCCTAGGTCCTCTGGTATGGAAGATGGATGCCCTCTCCTTTTCTTGGAAGGAGATGTTTCTTTATGCATTCCCTCTCCTTCCTCTCATTCTGAAAATCCTGTCCAAGATTCAATAGGATGCTTCCAAAATCTTGCTGGTGACTCCCTTTTGGCCGTGACAGCATTGGTTTCCTCTACTTCTGCATCTAGCCAGTGGCAGTCATCACAAGTTACCTCACAGGGTGGATCTAATCACACAAGACAAGGATATCTCATCCATCCCAACCTGTCCACATATCAACTGACACTGTGGGTGATAGGATTTTGATTCCTCACAACGCCTTTTTTTTTTTTGAGAACATGCTGCAAGTCCTGCAGGAGGCCTGGAAACCTACTACGAGAAAATAATACTTATCCAAATGGAAGAGGTTTCCTGTTTGGTGTCTCTCTCGTAACCTGGACTCACTTACTGTGGATGTTCCTTTCATTCTCTCTTATTTGTGTGAGTTGCTCAATGTTGGTTTGTTTGGCCTATTCTGTTAAGACCCAGTTATCATCTAACTCTGCTTGTCGGCCATTTTCTCCTCCTTTAGCTTCTAAATTTTAGGTTAAACAATTTCTTAAAGTCGTCCTTAATATTAGACCTCTGAGGAAGCCTGCTCCTCCTCCCTGGAATCTTAATTTTGCTTTAGAAAAGTGGACTCACACTCTCCTTTTGTGCCTGCTGCTTCAGTTTCCTTGCTACATTGTTCCTGGAAGACTGTTCATTTGTTAACTCTTACTTTTGCCAGATGAGTGTCTGAGTTGCAAGCCCTTATGGTTTCTCCTACTTTGTTTTTTATCTTTCATAAGGTCAAGGTAACCCTTCTTTTATGACTTAGGTGATTAATGAGCAATCACTGGATCAGTCTATTAATCTGCCTACTTTTTCTACCTGTTGACAAGCTGACCGTGACAGGGTGCTGCATACTTTGGATGTGCATAGACTATGCAAGGTTTATTTGGGTAAGACTAAAGATATTAGAAAATCTGATCAATTATTTGTTTCTTTTCATCCTAGATCATTGGGACTTGCTGCATCCAAGCAAATGATTTCTTCCTGGATTTCTAAGGCTATTTCCATTTGTTACACTTTTCATGATAAGAACCTTCTTGTTCAGTTAAGGCTCATTCTACTAGAGCTGTGGCTTCTTTGGGTATTGTTTTCAAAGGCTTAAATACTAATTATATTCTTGGAGCAGCTACCTGGACTTCTGTGCATACCTTTACCGAGCTTTACAAGTTGGATGGTATTTCTAGAGCTAGGGCTCATTTTGTAAGTGCCATTTTTTATGGCTTTTTAGGGGGCTCTTCTGTGCCTTCCCCCTCCCAAGTTTCTTCTTGAGCTTTGACATTCTCCCATCTGTTAAGAGTATTGCAGCAATGAATGGTAGGGCATAGTACAGCTGTGAAAAATGTTACCATACCGGTAGATGTCCTTGCCTTCACTGCTGCAGTATTTGCTCCCTCCCTCCATCCCCCTAGTCTTTTACCTTCCTGGTTTTACAGGTTACCTCTTGAGTTTCTTGGACTGTGTTCCTACTGGGACATTCAGTTCTGATTATGGCAAGCCTGAACGTCAGCTTTATGCCCTATGCTATGCAAGGAGCATTTGGGTGACATGGCTTACCTTTTAAAACAACAAGTACTCTTTGCTAGACTGACTGGATGATCAGGCTTCCACAGCAGGGAATTCCATTATGGTAAGATTGTACACAACTGTACTTTCAAAGACCATGAAGGTAGGAGCGAGAACACAACACAGTGTTCAAAGGTCCTGATGTTTTTTTTTTCCATTGCAGAATGTTCAGATTTGTGCCCCATGTTTTTGGTCTGTTTCTCATAAAATTGTGTTTTTCTGGCAAATCCCTGGAAAATCATTGAGGACTGAAGTCAGAAAATAATGACAGACATTTGAGCATTAGACTTCATAGCCATCAAATTCATACTAATGCAAAACTTGTTCTATTAACTTTCTACGTTTGTAAGAGCAATATTGAAAAGGTGTCCCTATTTTTGGGACTTTGTTCCCCTATTATTTGTGGCTTTGTCCAGGTTTCTTGCTCTAAGTCTAAGTGATTGAGAGGTATGAGGGTGTAATAGGGAGGTAGGGGGTATATGTGTGTGTCATACTTCTCAACCATACAGAAATTCATAGAATGTCCAGATTTATGGCTCATATTTTGGTATGTTCCTCATAAAGAAATGTCTTTTTTTGACATATCACTGGGATGATCTAGGGATTAAGGTTACTAAATAATAATATGCATTTGAGTTTCAGGCTTCATATACTTAAAAAAATGCATTCTAACATAAATTCTGTTATTCTAGCAACTTTCTAAGTTTATAAAAGCAATATTTAAAATGCATCCCTAGTTTTGGGCATTTCTCTCCCCAGTATGCAAATTTCATGTGCTAAGAGGTTGAGAGGTATGGTGTGTGTGTGTGTGTGTGTGTGTGTGTGTGTGTGTGTGTGTGTGTCTAAGAGGGAGGAAGGGATGTGGGTGTGCGTGTGTGTGTAATAGTGAGAGGTGTGTGTGTTGTGTTTTTGTGTGTGTGTGTGTGTGTGTGTGTGTGTGTGTGTGTGTGTGTGTGTAAGAGGTAGGTAGCATACCCCTCAACTGTCCTGCTTTTTACATAATTTCTAGATTTTTGCCCCATATTTTTTGTCTGTTCTTTATAAAAAGGATTGAAGTTGTTAAATAATGACAGACATTTGAGTTATAGACTTCAAATCCTTAGAATTTATCTTAATTTATTAATTTTATTTTATATTGTTTACCGGGAGAGTCCAACTGGGCAGTTTGCCTGTTTTTAGTGGTGGCCCAGGAAGAAAAGCTCCATGCAAAAAGATTACTAAGATAGTACATAGTAAAACAGTTCAAAGATTAATAAAAAATGCATACAGACACAAATCCTGTTATTCTAGCAATTTGCTAAGTTCATCAGAGCAACATTTATAATCTGTCCCTATGTATTTTAGGCTTTGTCCACATTTCCTGCACTAAGAGCTTGAGGCATGTGTGTGAGAGAGTGAAATGCTCTAATAAGGGTTAGCAGGTGGTTAGTAATTTTCATCGACTCAAACGCTGTATTTTAGCTACAGGAAACAGGAACCTACATCCTACTTCAACTACCAAGCTGCATTTTCAAGGAAATGAGTTTCAAGTGCATTTTTCAAGGAAATTTGTTTTAAGTGCATTTTCAAGGGAAGAGAAATTTACTTGTGCTCATACTAAGTCTGTTTACAATGTTCAACTGTTTTGTTTGGCAAATGGTGTTACAATTGTGGTATAGAATTTGTAAGTAGTCTTAGTAGCACAAGTAGCATCCTTGCATTTTGATGCAGATGGCTGTTGGTTCTACTTCCACACCATGTAGATGGATTGCTGATACTGTGTTGTATTTTAAGGGGGTGGGGTGATGCAGTCCTGGGCATGTCCTCCTTTGGATGAGATGCCTAGTAACTATGAACCTGTTTTCAGTTTGCCATCCATTCCCTATTGTAATATTACCAGATTACCATATCTATACCAGTAGTTGTTAAAACAAAATGAAAACACCAGCAAAGCTAGAATTTCCACTGAGTGACCTCCCAAACCTCTTGTAACAGAGGCACATGGGATATATGCAAATGATCCTTATGAACATCAGGTGTTTCAGCTCATTGGCGATTCTGAATGCCCATGACTTGTTTCGTCATTTTAATGGACAATTTCAGGCCAATATAGCCAAACCCCACTAGCTGTGGATATGCATTTTCTCTCTGTTCCTATTGCTTTAGCTTGAACAAGGCTCTTAGTAAAGCAGGTTTCATTCTCCTTGACTGTATGCCAGTTCACCTAGCTCCTTACTCATGCTACTGATTTGGCTGCATGTTGCATTATTAATTGTTGCAGGTTCTTTCATGCTCACATACTGCAGAGAGGAGCAGTGGTACATTGGATCTAAGGAGAACTGACAATTTGTGTTAACTGCACATGTAAGACTTTATATAGATTAATTAGTTTCAAATAGGGGATTTGTTTTGGTTGCTTAGTTAGCTTTTTAATTCATAACTAAGTTTAAACATGTAATTTTAGGAGTAGGTCCGGAGGAGGTATGCTACCAATTTGTTGTTTCTTACTTTTATTCTCCTGTTGAAATTTACTTTCATGATAGCCAGAACTGTTGGTATAGCTTTCACTACAATCCAAGTGATTGGAGTTCAGTTAATGGGCCTGGTGCCTGTGGTTTCAACACAACGTTGCAATATTCACAGGCATATTTACAAAAACCTCTGATATTTAATAGTATTTGGAAATGCCTCAATGCACTACTTATTCCTGAAATTAACTCAAGTGGATGCTTAGCTCATCTGACAGTTTTAGAATCCAGAGTCTGTTTAATTTGTAATCTTTTAAAAATATAACTGATTTTTAAAATTCAAATGCTGTTTTATTTATATTAATTATTAATTAATATCAGTCTAAAAACACAATCCCAAATATAGGGGATTTATCAAAATATTTCCTTTATAAAAGGGGTCCTCCAGCTTGCAAAGTTTTGGAACAACTGATAACAGGGGCTTCGAGTATAGCATGCAGTTTACAATCATTGGCAAATTTGGTTAACCAGTGTTCCTGATTTTTGATTTGGAGATCAGAGAAGTATATGCTGAATAGCATAGATCCTAGCACTGAAGCGTGTGATACCCTACTGTTTACTTTCATGCTCTCCAAGGCAGTACCTGCCACCCTTACAGCATGAGGCTGTTCTGTTACTCAGCTAAATAACTATCCATCTAAGTATATAGGGGATGATTTAGAGCACAATTTGCTTTTTGATAATATTAGCATGTGGTATAGTATCTCAATGGTGCAGTGGTCAGTGTTGTCACCTCACAGTAAGAGGTTATCTGGTTTGATTCTTGGCAGGGGTGATTTCTGTGCTGAGTATGCATATACTCCCTATGGTCATGTAGGTTTGCTCTGGTTTCCTCCCGCATTCCAAAGTCATGCAGTAGGTGGATTGCACACTCTAAATTGGCTTAAGTGAGAGTGTGAGTGGTACGAATGATCTACTGCGACATGGCTACCACCTGGTAGTGTAAACCTTGGCTTGAGATTGTCACTGCTGAGATGATACCCTGACCCCCATGTGAAAAAATGGGAAAAGGAGTTGAGGAGAGATGTATAGTAGAAAATGCTTTGATGAGGTCAAGGTATGCTGTATGGACAGCATACTCACTGTCCAAGACTTGTGTTACTCTCCCCAAAAATTTAACAGATTGACTGGACAGAAAGTGCCATTAACAAAGCCATACTGCTAAGGTTCAAGTCATAGAAGATTTTTTATAAAGTTGTTTACCAGGTCTTTTGTGACTTATCCCATGGCCTTGCAGATGAGGCTTATCAGGTAAATAGGCCTTTAATTCCAGGGGGCCTGTGTTGGGGCTGCCCTTGTGAAGAACCATCACAACACGACAACTGCTGTGCACAAAATCTTGGGGACAAAACTAGTGGCTAAACTCAGGTTGAACAGATAGAAGTGGATTCACCACTACATGTTTATTGCTGTTTAGCAGGCAGCTTAATATGTTTTGAAAAGTGTTCTTTTGTGCTGATAGTGCATTTAGGGCCTTAAATATATTTGTGATTGGTATACTCATCTCTGGGGTGAAGATAGCACTGAATTTGTTTGCCACTACATTTGAGATATCCACAGTAGGTAGTGCCATTCTTTTTTTTTTTCAAAACAGGTTTATTGTTTTAACATATAAGAGAAATATCATAACAATTTTATACAAGTAATTAAAAATAGGTATTATTATAATATTCAACAAAACAACTAAAGTATTTACAAAGACATCCACTACAATCAGATCAATTAATTAAACTAAAATACCGTGCTATTGAAATTAGAATTTTTTTAACAAATTTTGTAAATTATCCCATACAATATAATAAGATGTTTTTCTAGTTGTTCTTGTCCTAATTGTGTTTATTTCCATATGGCACACTATATTTATAACATTTTTAAATTCATTGAACGAAGGAGGTGTATCTGAAATCCAATTTCTAGTTATTATTTTCCTAGCCACTGCTAGAATAGACCATAACAAGGGAAAGGTAGTGCCATTCTGAATGAGTTCAAAGCAAAGTTATGTCTTATTTATTAACTTCCTAACATAGGTAAAGAAGGATTTTAAGGATGTGTAACTATCCTTAGCTTCCAATGCCAGCGTACATTTATGGGAAGCTTGAATTTTCTTCATGGTATTTTTCATAGTCAGCTCAACTTGCAAGAAAATTATGTGTGATAATTTCTAAGAAGGCAAGTCTAATAAGGTAATTAAAAAGTTACTGTGAGTTCAAGCAAATTTGTTCAAAGAAATAACTGTTTTTCATGGAGAATATTGTATATATGAAATGGTATATGCAGCCAAAATTATGAAGGTTAAAGACACACCAACTAATAATCCACAGAAAAAAAGAAGAACCGAGGTCCAGATCCACTCAAAATACTGTTTATTGAGCACTTTCGTCTTTGTAATGGAAACTTCCTTTGAATGAAGTACACATTACCCAACATACCTTTTATATAAAACATATAACAATCACCTGTACTAATAATGAACTTTTTTAAAGCAACAATGCCATAAAATGTAAAGGCATAATATAAAAGCATAACAAAATATCTATTCTAAAACACATACATTGCATACGAATGAACAGGGGAATACATAACTTCATATGCACATGAGAACACTCTTAAAAACGGTTTGACATATTAAAACCTTCTTTATAGAAAAATTGTGCTTGCAGTCTTAAAACAAAACTGATGGACACAGCCAAAATTATGAAAATGTATTCCATTTGAAAGAAAACACACATTACTTTTTGGAATTATATGTGTACACAATGTTAAAAGTGATTTAACATTATGTATTACTAATATACTTCTTCCACTATAATTACATGAATGTATAAATATAACCCTTATACCTGAGCACAAAAATTAAATATAAATTTATAATATTTAAGTCAAAACATCCATTTTTCAGGTGGAAGGTAACAAGTAAGAAATACATAACTACATTATCTATGGATTATATATTAAAACAAAATACTGTTCCTTACCATATTCTTCTACTGAAAATGTATGTGTTGTCAAAGCTTCATGTTTCTGAGCTATGATCTTGTAGGTACCCAATAATACTTCTTGGGCTAAAGGAAAAGAAAGGTCCCCTATGCCCTGCTGTGTTTTCACATTCAGCCACTGGATAATCCTATTTTGCTGAGGATCCTGAAAAAGAAAGTAATATTTTGGTAACATATGTCTTAAATTTCCAATCACCTTTGCATCACTTACCTTACCTTACCAAGTACTAGCTAATGACTAACATGCTAGCTGTCTATGTATTCTTTATCTAGCGACTTCCTTAGTTACTTTGTTTCTTAATTACCTTTTTAACTTGTATTTTTCCTTGGCACCTTCTTATAATGAGGTTCAAACTGTAAACATTGTACTTGCTTGTCTTAATACTGTACTGATGTCTTACTGATATGTAAACTGTAGAGATTTTCTCCCTTGGCCTCCACTAAAAAAGGGAGTCAGCTCAGCTGGACCAACCTGGTCATCAAATGTCAAACAAATAAATAATCACTTGTACACCACTGCAATTAATTTGGCCATCATTACAGCTGCTATCAAAACCGCTATAATTACTATAACCAGTCAAATAATTTAAATAAATGCAAAAGACACTGCACCATTTAATCATTGATTGTTACATCTGTACTTTAATTAAGTGGCTCTTTCTCAGTGGTGTTCAAAAATAAAAAATCTTTTCTCTCAAGAAATGTTTGTTTTGTGTATTTCAAGTTATGGCAGCTCAGCTGAAGGATTCCTTCAAAAGTGTCATTCACTATATTTCAAGTTATGGCAGCTCTGCTGAAGGATTCTTTCAAAAGTGTCATTCGCTATATTTTAATTCAGTCACTCTGATTATTGTATCAGATTCCCAAGATGAAGTCTAACTCCCTCCTGGGGGGTTCAGATAGATATTTTCTGGCACCTGGGCTAATCAAAAGTACAAAGCACATCGAAAAAGTTGAGATAAAAAACATACCTTTATGTCTATCATTGAGAAAGGGTCTTGTACCTGAAAACTTTGTGTTTGATAAAGGTGTGTTTTTTACCTGGGCTAATCAGACAGCCTCTGATGCAGAGTCACAATTTTATGGTTTTAAAAAATTATTCATGTGTAGATATACCTAAAATTCACAGCTTTCCCATGCTATAGCATCATTATTTTGTACAATCTTCCCACTCTCTGGTGCACATACAGAATTGTTCCTTATTATTAAAGATACGTTACTTCTTCTTAAAAACATAGTTGAAGCATGCAGGCTTTTAAACAAGGGTAGCGACACACAGTTTTCAGGTTATAAACTACCCCCCACCCCCCCCACCCCACCCCCCATGCACACACACACACACACACACACACACACACACACACACACACACACACACACACACACACACACACACACACACACATGCAGATCAGATTGCTAATGTCCTGGAAGCTTGAAAGTTGAATATTTTACTGGTCAGTTACATACTCTCTGACAGTTTACCAGGACAGTTTTTGAACAGGATCTGGTTTTCTTTCTGATTAGACTGTTTTTACTGTCGTACCCTATCCATTTGTCAATTTGATTTGACCTTTTGATGCAAAAGTTGTGATTGAAAAAGGTAAAACATTTTGAAATAACTGGCGTACATAATATTAAAATCAATTTGACTCTAAGGACTTCAAGCAGTGAGTCATGTGATACTGCGTTTTGTTCATTCTAAAATAAGCATGTAATTATGCATACATATGTCAAACCTTTCTCCTTATTGGCTTATAAGCAAAGAAATTCAGAACCAGTACAACTTTCTATGGAGAAAAAGGATTAATTTAACAAAAATAAGAAGAATTATTTATAAGATGTAACAATTAGCCTTTTATACCAACCTCACTCAATTAGCATTTGTCTGCCATTATATTCAGTACCCGTATCATCAGAAAGACCCTAGACAAAGCAAATGTTCATAATAATTATATTACAGATCTAGACAAACACAAGTGAGGATATTTCAGCTCTTCAGCTACTTGTCTTCATATATGTAGATTTTTCCACAAACATCCGATATTCTACTCCAGAATTGCCACGTAAAGATGTATGTGTCTCTCTAGGTGCTATGTAGTTCTTTATATTGAAAAATAAAAGTGAACTTCTAACATTGTCTTAAAATGGAACTTCCACTATGCTCTACCTAGTAATGTTACTTATCATTTATCCATTAATAAAAAGAAACCTAAACATACCTCTCAACCTCTTAGAGGAAAAATTCTGGACAAAGACATAAATAAAAGTGACACAAAGACCCAAAATAGAGGCAATTTTTAAATATTGTTCTTACAAACTTAGAAAGTTGATAGAAGAATGGGTTTTGCATTAGCATGAATTTTCTGAAGGGTTATGAAGTCTGAAATTCAAATGCCTGTCATTATTTTCTAACTCCAGTCTTTAATGATTTGCCACTAGTTTGCCAGAAAACCACAGTTTTATAAAAGATGGACAAAAAACATGAAGCACAAATCTGGACATTGTGAGAAAATCTGTATAGTTGAGAGGTATGATACCTAACTAGTCACTAGTACAAAGACGTTTTTTCATAAGTTTGCAGTAGGAATGCACTGCCCTGTCTGGTTGCCATCATCTGCAAGGAATTTTCATACATTTACAGTGGGAATGCACTGCTCTGTCTGGTTGCCATTATTTGCAGGGAACTTCAACAGTAAAATAGTCTGATTGGGCTCTTAGCTTCTTAATGACTTTATCAGTGAATGAAATGTTAGTAAACTACTTCAATATGGGGATGGTACCATAATTCTTAGAACTTCAGATGTCACTACATCATTAGATCAAACCCTGCAGGTAGTGTTTACTTCATTATCCTAAGGAAACTTCTACATGTGAATAATATAGGTTCATAGGTAGGTACTAGGCTATTGGCCCTAGGGCCTATATAAGCCTAGCCAAAAAGGTACCCTGGCTTTCGCCACCCAAGAAAATTATTTTCCTGTGTCCCTGTCGAACAGAGTCACAGAGGTGATGCCCGGTGTGAATTTCCTATTTCCCATCCAATCATCAAGATTTTTCTTGGAGAGTGCTAATGAGGAGCTTTGTTTGATACAGGTAGATTGTTCCAGAGTATGGGAAGTTTATGGGACAGGAATCTATCCCTCCAGCATTTCTTTTTATTGTGGTGACAAGGTTTAGGTCCCTAGAGCATGTAGTTCAGAGGGATTTGGATTTCTTTAAGTGGAGCATGTCCAACAGCTCTGGGTTTGACATAGCTTTGCATGTTAGGCAGAGGTCGCTTCTGAGTAGGCGATATGTGATGGAGTAAATCTGGAGTTTTTTGAGACGGTCTGCGCAAGGCATCTGTTTGAGGCCAGTAATCCTCTTTGTGAGGTATTTCTGTGACCTTTCCAGTTGTTGCAGATGTCTTGTGAGGTACATACCAAAAGGGCTGTTGTACTCTATAATGGGTCTAATGAGTGATGAGTAGAGGAGAACAATGACCTCTTTTTTCCTGGATGAGAAACCTTTTGTGATGAGGTGTGCCACGTAGAAGGATTTCCTGAATTCTGTGGTGATGTGATTATCAAAGGAGAGACTACTGTCCACCTGTGTTCCAAGGTCTCATCACACTTTCAGTGTTAAGTAGACTTCCGCCTATGTGGTAGCTCATGGGTACAGAGTTTTTACCAAAGGGGATGACAATGCACTTTTTGGCATTGAGCTTGAGGCCATGGCTTTGACACCAGGCATCTGTCTCAGTGAGGCCCTTCTGTAGGATGTCCACATCGCTGGGAGTTTCAATTATGGCTCCTAGTTTGCAGTCATCTGCAAACTTCATTAGCCAAAGACCTTCTGTGGTAGCCTGTACTTCAGAAAAGTAGATACCAAACAGGAGAGGACCCAGGACTGAACCCTGTGGTACTTCACTTGTCACTGGTCTGAAGTCATATTTGGAGTCTGCTACTTTCACAGTGTGGGTTCTGTCAGTGAGCCAGTTGGCAACACATCTTGTGATGTAGGGATTTATACCTAGTTTAGTGAGTTTATCTATAATTCCTGAGTGGGGGATGGTGTCAAAAGCCTTGGCAAGATCTAGTTAGGCTGTGTGAACCATCTTACCCTCGTCTATAGCTTTTTTAACTGCTTCAAAGAAGTCTATCAGGTTTAGGAGACATGATCTGCCTTTTACAAACCCGAACTGGGTGGGGTCCAGAGTTTGGCAATTACCAATGTCTTTGTTTATAATGATGATACGTTCCATGGCCTTGAGACCAGGCTCGTTAGGCTAATGGGGCAGTAGTTCCTGGGGTCCGTGGTGGCTCCCCCTTTGTGGAGTGGGATAACCATCACTGTATACCATTCAGTGGGCACAAAGCCTGAGATGAGGCTATGACTGAACATGGTGCTTAGGTGGGGTGCCAGTTCATTCTGTAGTTCATGTAGAATGGAGTCTGGGATGTTGTCAGGTCCCATGGATGCTGTTTTCTTGGCTTTGGAGAGTGTGGTTTTTACCTCTGCAGTTGTGATTACAGGAACTTTGCATGCTTCTGGTATAGGGGGTGGGGGGGTAAAGTTAGCACTGAACCTATCTGCCAGGATGTTGGCAATATCAGTTGGTATATTTAATGCCATTGTGCTGTAACTCAGAGCAGATCGAAGTGTTGCCATTGAGATTCTTGACATAGCTATAGAATGCTTTGTGGGTGTCTTTAGAATCAGTGGTAATTTTGTTTTCATAACTAGCTTTGGTAGATTTCATAAGGGATCTCAGCTTCTTACTGAGGCTGACCAGGGAGTTCCTCCAATCATGAGATTTTATTCTATTTTGCAACAGTTTCTTTCTTCTGTTGTAGAGTTTGTTTATGGCAGAGGACCACCAGATTGGCTTCCTTTTTTTGGAGGATAGCATCTTGGTTCTGTTAGGGATAGCATGATCTATGCACTCGTGTAAGTGCTTATAAAGTACATTTGTGAAGGATTCAGCAGTCTTACCTCTATTGTCTGTCTGCATGGGTGTCATGAAGTTTGCCACTTCTGTCTTAAGAAGCATGAAGTTGGCTTTAGAGAAATGTTTACGATGGTTTCCCTAATGGGGGGTGGGGGTGGGATGTGGATGCCTAGGTTGATTAGCTTGTGGTCGGATCTGACTGACAAGGAATTGACCTGTGGTGTGGAACACCAGTCACTCATGTTGGTAATGACCAGGTCTAGGATATTGCTGTCCCTGGTGGGGGTGTGGATAAGTTGATCCAAGGCATTGGAATTTATGAATTCCAGAAAATATTGAGCAAAAGAGTTGGTACATGAGTAGTTTTCCCAGTTAATGGTAGGGTAGTTGAAATCGCCCATTATTAGGGTGTTGGACTGTACCCTAATATTTTCCAGTGTATCAAGAAATGAGGAGTGGGAGTCCTGGGGAATGCTGGGGGATGTCTAGCAAGTTACAGTTTGGATTGAGGTCTTGCCCAGAGTTAGTTGCACTTGGATAATCTCGGATGCATTATGCTGAGCAACTAGCCTGGAGGTGTGGATATCCTTAATGAATATGGACATGTCTCCGCCTTTAGTGTTTCAGTCCAGGTTAGGTGGCTGAAAGGTGTGGTATGGCTTATAGCCTGGTAATGCAGGGGTGCTCTCTGCAGCCTTGTACCAGGTCTCTGCCACTGCACAGATGTCAATGTTCTCCATTTTAAGGAGTGTCTTGAGTGAATGCATTTTGAGGTTTAGATATCTAGCACTGAGTAGCATTACCCTCAGATTTTGCTTGCTTGTACCTGTTATGGTGGTGAATTTGTTATTTGAACCTTGCCTAAAAAAGGCACTATAGGGGTGGCAAGAACCTTAGCCAGTATCCAGAATCCCAAGGGTGACAGGTGCAGGCCATCTCTGACAAAGCATCGTGGTCTGTCAATCATGTCATCCCAGGCAGATAGATACTGGATCCCCTTAGAATGACACCAGAAGCTTAGCCAATTGTTGAAGTCAATCATTTTGTCCTTGTACTGTGGTATCATTATGGGTGATTGCAGGATGCTACTCAGGGCTAGGGTCATACCTGCCAGGGCTACAAGATCGGAGAGCTCCTCCATGTCTCTTTTCATGTAGTCCAGGGAGGTACATCTCAGGTCATTCACATCAACATGGACAATGACAGAGTCATATTTGTACTTGTTGTGGAGTGACCTGATGACTCTAACTTTTCTGACAGCCTAATACTTGGCATTGGATAATGTTATGCGATTTGAAAAAAAGGATATATAAATCACGTACTTGTCTACAAACACTGCATTTTAAGTCTTTTATTCCAACCTGCAGTGTGGTAGTCTCTAACTAGTTTTTGCCCAGTTCTAGACCAGAGTTCTAAATTACTCATGGGAGACATCAAATGATTATTTCCATATTCCATAACCTGACTTTTCAGCACGAATTGGATAACTCTCTTATGCCAGTATTTACTCCACAGAAACTTTTACATTTTCTAGGTCTTTACATGTATGTTCTACTAAGGAACTTTGTAAGATGTAAACATCATGGGAAGGAATTACATAATCTGTGCAAATGTTCCAAATTAGATAACATCATTACATATTGCTAAATTACAAAAATAGCCCACAGTGTTGATCTGAACAAGAAAAAATAATCCACCACTTACAACATGCTGACTTAATTTCTTTCCAGCTATCATTTGAGTTCAGTTAGAGAAAAACTTATGAGTTGTTGATTGTGTATCTTATAACATGGAGATACTGGGAGAACATAAAGTAGAAACAACTGCTGTGCACTAGATGCATTCAGATGCTTATATAGTTGAATGTTCTCCCCCTTGCCGTAGTTACCAGTTGCACTCCATATTTTTGCAGCAAAGTCCAGATTTAATCTCTGATGTCCTGTAACAAGCAAAACCCTCCATTTGTCAGTGTCAAACGCTAACTGGCCTAATGATAGACTACATACAGTAGCATGGCAAATGAGAGGGGTGGAGATAAAGGCAGAGTGAGAATTATAAGTAACATAAACCACATAAAACCATGCCCACAGAGACAATGACCAGCATATAGAAATAAAATTAATTTTATTTGGATATTCTAAACACAGTTCATTACCAGGCCAACCCATGAATTGACTTGTTATAGTACTCACTACAAGAAAAATCAATCCAAGCTAGAGTTTTCACTGATACCCTGAAACCTCCTGTAATAGAGAACTATGGAATATATTCAAATGAAACAACCAAAGAGAGCAGGACTGGAGAATGGAGATCAACAGCAAACTACAGCGATGCACAGAAGAAAAACAAAATGGTGGATCCCACTCTCCGAAAATGTATTAGTCTTAAAAACGCACAAAGCTTTCACGATAACCCTTCTTCAGTGTATACCCTCTACCTACTTTTCACCAGCACCTATCAGCTTTCATCTGGCAGCTTCCCACCCCCTACCTACCAATACAGTTACCTAACCACACTATCTTCTGGTACTGCATTTCCAGGTACAACAGTTTCTTATCTCTCTAGTCACATCTCAAATAATGTTGCACTCCTTTCTACTACCCCTCCTATTAGCCCCATACTTCCTTACCTTATATGAAAATCAGTCTCTCACAGGACTTCAAGTCCCAAAGGCCCATACTATCACCCCAGCTGTCAATCATCCCACCTTCAACCATACTTACAGTACCGGGACATATCCAACATCTTGTCCACACTTCCTACACATCAACTCCAGGAAAATTAGCTCTAGAAGCAAACACTACCACAAACTTGTAGACAAATTCCTGAAACTTACCTCCAAGCTTAGACCTAGCCTATTACTTGGTGGGGACATAATCCCCAAGCATGGCCCATCCACCTTAGACACATACTCCTCTACCTGTAACCAAAGCTACAAACCTACAATTTCCAGGCCATCTATCTCTCTCCTAATGTGCCATCTTAATATTAGAAGCATTAATAACAAGGTACATGAACTGCATGCACTCATTGCTGTTCACTCTCCTGAGATTCTCTGTCTGTCTGAGACCTGGTTAAAACCTACTACTACAGACAATGAAGTACTACCTCCTGGGTATAACATACACAGGCTGGACCATGCTTCCAGGAAGGTGGGTGAGGTAGCAAAACTCTATAAATCAGAGTTGAATGAAACAACAGATGTAATACAACCACCTCAGATTAACAACTTAGAGACTCTAGCCACCAAACTGCAACTTAACAAAAGTAAATGCATTAATATAATCTGCATGTATATTCCCCCAGGTAACAATAAAGCTACACCTGAAGACATCTTGCACTGGTTATCTAGTCACTACGCCCAAGAAACCCTACTTCTCGGAAACTTTACTATAGACTGGGCCACCTGTTAATCAGAATCCCCAACCACCCATATTAACCTACACTCATTTACGCAAATCATTAACATCCTTGCCAGGGTAGGTAAACCCAACCAAAAAAAAGCATACTTGATTGGGTACTCATTAATAGTCACCCCATTTGTACACCTCTGCTACCCCCCGATAGTCTAAGTGATCACCATCTCACATATATAATTAAGCACAAAGCTATCAGTCCCCAACAACCCTTACTAAGAAATGTTAGAAATAACAAAAACTTTGACTCAGCCAAATTCCAACAGGAACTAAAATCATGTAATTGGTCTATTTTAAAACTCCTCTTCTTAGAGGAAGCAGTTTTGTACTTTAACAATAAATTCCTTGAGATCCTTGACTTACACGCACCTATTCACTCAAAGAGAACAAAGGCAAAAACTGCTCCATGGCTTTTGAAAGAGTTTAGACTCAAAATTAGCCTTAGACATAAAGCCTGGGCTTTATTGTGTTCAACTAAACTACCCCAAGATCAAATTAAATACAGGCAATTTACGAATGAAACTAAAACAAATCCATATTACAAGACAAAAAACAATACTACTGTAAATTACAGACAGAAAATCAAAATAACCCTCAGAAGTTTTGGGCAGGTTTGAATAATCTGCTACACTCTCAACAAACTACTACCCCCTGTTCCAGCTGCCACTTCTGATAAACCCTCAGAAGATGTTTCAGATAGCTTTAACCAATTCTTTACCGAGACAATTCAAGCCCTACCCAGCCAACTACCTCCTAGCTCCCTTGGCTCAGAAAGTAGCACCCCTAGAAACCTACTCTCATTTAGCTTCCAACCTGTCGCCACGTCACTTTTCCAGACCCTAATCAAAAAACTAAAACCCACCACACTATTGGCTGACCAACTTCCTGCTGAATACCTACAAAACTCAGCTGATGCTATTGCATACCCGGTATCAATACTTATCAATCAAACCATAGTAGAAGCTAAAATTCCCACTATCTGGAAAATACCCTATGTAATCCCACTTCATAAAGGAGGTAGCTCTACTGAATTCTCCAACTATAGGCCTATAGCTATACTCTCTCCACTTGCAAAGATTATGGAAAAATGTATTCAGAGACAGTTCATGCACCACCTAATCTATAATCACCTCATGGCAGACACCCAGCATTGTTTCAGACCTCACCACAGCACTACCTCAGCCCTACTAGGCTTTACCGACACCATAAACCATAATCGAAACAATAACCATATTTCTTCAGCCCTCTTCTTGGATCTCTCCAAGGCATTTGATATGGTTGACCACCAACTATTAATCCACACCCTGCAAACACTCAGTCTTGATCCTAAAGCCCTTCAATGGATTAAATACTATCTAAGTGGTAGACAGCAGGCTGTTCTTTGACAGAATAAACTCTCTAACCTACTACCTAACACCCTTAGAGTACCACAAGGCTCTATACTAGGGCCCCTGTTATCTTCCATTTTCATCAACAATATGAATACTGTCATCCCAAAAGTCAGCTGTATCCAGTATGCTGATGACTCTACCCTGATTTGCTTGGCCACATCCCCAACAGAGTTACAGTTAGCTACCCAGATCACCTTTAACACAATAGAAAACTGGCTTTCTGAACGATGTCTGATACTATTGTTGTGTCTTTCGGCTTTTCCTGGTTAGGGGTCGCCACAGCGGAACTCCGGTCCGCTAATGACTGGCAGTAGATTTTTACGTGCCGAGTTGCCAGCTCTGACTCACAACCTTCATTCACGCATGTCTCCATGCAGAAGACGCTCTAACTGAGAATCGAACCGGACAGTGTCTTACTGTGAGGCGACAACGCTACTGCAGCACCACCACCGCAGTACGATGTCTGATACTAAATCCTAAAAAAACTAAAATGCTGTTATTTTTACCTACACAAAGATCTACTGCTGTTAACTTTACAATAAAAGCAAATAATTGCACAATAATCTCCCCTGACCTCTCTACTAAAGTATTAGGTGCCATTATAGATAATAATCTAAAATTCGACCTACATGTCAACCAATTGATCAAAACCATCAATAAAAACTAGGGTCACTTTACAGAATAAAAGCCTTCCTAACCCTCCAGCCAAAGTTGCCATAGCTCGATCCCACATTCTCTCTACTCTACTGTATGCAGCCCCTCTACTATCTAATGTTAACAAGACTGTCCTGAACAAACTCTCAATCTGTTATAACCACATTGCCAGGTTTGCCACTGGGCTGCCTTTCAGGACACATCATTGCATCAATCTAATCCAGCTTGGATTGCTTGAACTACCCAGTCTAATCCTATATAATCAATTGGTTATGGCCCATAAAATCATATATAACCCTCACAATACCCCTGCACTCAAAAATCTTGTCACCCACTATAATAATCCTAGTTCCTCCAACAGACTTCTTATTCAGATATGTAAAACTAATAACTCAGCCGGTGACTCTCTCTTCGTAAACTCTGTAGGTATATCGTGGAACTCTCTACCAGCTGATATTACCTTACTTTCTTCTCTAGTCAGTTTAAAACTAGGCTCAAACACCACCTGGGAACAAACTGGCTATGTCACTGTATCAAGCCTGGTTAACTTTTCTCTGGAATGTGTAAATCTGCTATGCAGCCTGCTATGTAATTTAATCAGATTTTCCCTCGTTGAATAACTTTACCTGAGGAACTGTTATAATGTTTGCTTATTTAATCACTGTAAATATTCTATATGTAATTTGTATCGTCTGCCCATTTAATCTCTAAATAATCTGTTTGTAATTTGTAACATGTAACATATTATGTTGGATTTGTTTATTCCTTGGAGCTTTTCTCCCTGGGCCTCCGCTGAAAATGGACATGTATCCAGTCAGACTATCCCGGTCAACAAATGTAAAATAAAATAAATAAAAATAAATAAAATAAAAGCAGTTCACATACAGCCATCTTTCTTTTATAGGCATATGACCTTGTCAGCACAGCATAAGTGGATTATTTGGCTATAATTCAGAAACACAGGGTCTTTACACCCAGCTGATGTCCATAACCATTAAGGTGCCTGCAAAATATCCCAACTAACATCCAAACCAACAAGTAAAAAGGACACACAGGCCAACCAATTAGTAAAAACTACAAGAAAAACCTAGCCAAGCTGCAGTTTTCACTGTATGATACCCTAAACCTCCTGTAAAAGAGGCCCATGAAGGCAGAAACATGCATGTCCACAGCTAGTGGGGTTTGGATTTATTGGCCTAAATGTATCCACAAAGATTTAAAAAGAAAAAGTAAAAAGTCAGAAGCCATATAGCTGAAACATTTGATGTCCTTAAGAGGTCATTTGCATACATCCCATGGGCCTCTATTATAGGAGGTTTAAGGTAGCACACAGTGAAAACTCTAGCTTTGGTAGGTTTTTCTTGTAGTTTTTACTACGTGGTTTGTCTGTATGACTTTTTTACTTTTTGGTTTATTATAGTACTTCTCTGTGAAATAATTTCAAGGCCAATAATGAATATATAGGAAAACACATTCAATAGAAATAGTATCAGAAAGTAGAAGGGACAACTTACTTTACACAGTTACTAAGAGGTTTCCTACCTGTTATGCTCATGTACAACAATCGGCCTGACTGTTACATGTTTTAGTCTTCCTCTAATCTACCATTTAATTGATACCAAGTTGTTTGCTGTAATGTTTTAAGACAGGCTGCACTGGTTGTATCTCTAGTACATATGATAGAAGGATATATTCACAAAATGTGCCAAACATTCAGTAAAGAAATATTTCTTGCATTCTGTTATACTTTTCATTAGTTCCTCTCAGCTTTATCTTATAATAGTACAGTAGACTTGTCGTTGATTGAATGATAATATTCTTTTATACCGTTATAACATTTTTTTGAAAGAGCTGATGCCTTACCACCATTTTACAGTATTTCCAAAACCAAGGTCTGATAAGTCAATAGAATTTGTCTATAACTGTATTATTTGGTCTCTCGCTTTCTGTCGCCTCCATTTACTTTGTCTCTCCCACCCTCCCTCCTACCGTATTGTCACAGTCCATTACTAAGAGATGGAACATTCTTCATTGACAAATATTTGTTTCTATCTGTACTTTTCAATCGGGATGTTTTATTGTCAAAGAGGAAAAAATTACAGTACACTAGCCAAAATATTCTGCAATAGCTGTGAAAGTAAAATAAAAGCAAAAATAAACAATCTAGAACAATACAGAAAACAAGCAATATAAATAAATATAATTTACAAAAGAAAAAAAATCAAATGTTCCAGTTAAATGCAAAAAGAAAGGTTTAAAAGAAATGCTCTTTAAAAGGGGACATTACATAAGAACCAAAGGAAAATTTTTGCCAACTGTGAAAAAAGCAGAAAAACTATCCTTAAAAGCAATATAAAATTCATAATGGGAACAATGCCTAAAATATCACAGCCCTACGCTTACAATACAACTCAATTAATGAAATCACCCCGGAATTATCCCAAATGCACTGAAAAAGTTTCCAAGAGATTAAACTGTCTGATGCAAACAACAAAATAAGCAATATTATACCATGACCCCCCCATTAATATTCCAAAATGTGCACGCTGATTGGCCAGCGTGCACGTTGTAAATCGACTTATACTAATGGAAAAAGGTCCGGTCGCCCGGACTTTTTCCATTAGTATAAATCTTTTTAAAAACAGTCTCGCTATGTTAAACTCCTTTAACATAGCGACGCAATGTGTAAAAAGCAACGGAGATCTTGCTTTCTCCGTTGCTTTTTTTTTAAACCTGTCTCTCTATGTTAAATGGGTTTAACATAGCGAGACAGCTTTAAAATAAGCAATGGACATCTCCGTTGCTTATTTTAAAGCTGTCTCGCTATGTTAAACCCATTTAACATAGCAGAACAGTAAAAAAGCAACGGAGATCTTGCTTTCTCCGTTGCTTTTGGCCACAGCTCTGATGTACTGCGTAGGCATGCGCAGTACATCAGAACTGCCGCGGATGCCAGACAGCTGCGGAAGGGCAGCAAAGAGGCATTATACAATGCCATTATTTAAGAAAAGTAATTGTTTCTTTTCTTAAATAATGTCATAGTATAATAGCAATAACCCACTTCTGGGTGTGGGTAATGTGGGATTTACCCACGGTTGTCTTTGTTTGGTCCCGAGAACCACGCCAACCATGGGTAAATACCGCATTACCCACACCCAGGCGTGGGTTATTGCTATATTATAACATACTGAAAGTGTAATCTGCCAACATCAGTTTTTAATAAAGCACCTTCTCATGAGAATGTAAAATACCCATTAAAAGAAAGTTAGGCTAGCAGCATGCTATACTGCATGTGTGTGAACAAGGAAAAAGCAACAGAAAAAAAACATGCAAGTAATGAATACTTGCAGAGCTGGGAGAAAAAATGCAGGTCACATGATCTATTCAGAAGAAAACATAAAACAATTTTCATCAAAAAAATCAGGACTGCATATGGCATTAAGCCCTAGATGAAAATATTTTCAGCAGAGGATGGTGACCACCGCCATTCCTGCTGACTGCTGTATTGTTCTATACTGTTGATACTGCTAAAGCAAAACAGTACTACAACTATTTTTTTTTCTGACTGGCTGTACAATCAAAAAGATAACCGTTGTACTACCAGCCAATCATTCTGCAGTAAAATCAACTGAGAACAAAGACAAAAACGAAAACTATAACCCCAAAGAACATTGTACTAGACAAAGGTGAAGCTAAACCACTGTTATTAAGTTTGGGATTACACCCTTACTGGAGAAAGTTTCCTTAAAATATTGTGTAGGACCATAATTCATGAAAAAACTAATGATAAGCACATCAGACCTTACAGGGAGCTCTGGTAAACACAAACTGTATTGCTATACGAGTACAATTAGCACATAAATGAAACTAGCCTTTTAAATGAAAAATGTATTTTATGCTGTAGGAATCTTTGATGTTAGTAATGCTACACTAACCAGTAACTTCAGCATGATACAGGGCAGTGATTCATCGAGTGTGTGCATTGTGTTGTTAAAAATGAAGTTTCAAAATCCTTTTATGGGTTAATCTATTGTATTTGCTGACTGGGAATATCTGATTTGGAAGTTCCCATTTTCAGTGGAGTCTCAGTGAGAAAAGTTTCAGAAACATATAGATACAGGAAGTTAATACAAATTAAGAATATCTTTGGGACATTACAAGGCTGCTTATAAAATCAGTTCACAGTACTGTAAATTGTGACAGTAATATGTACCATATATAACACGTAAATACTAATTTGGTAAAATACTGATTGTAAAGGTTATTTGTGAGCATACAGGGGGAGCTATTATTTATAGATTCATAGATATTCCAAGACCACTGCATATTATTACCATTAACACATTGACAGTACTTAACCTCAGGCCATGCCTACTTCTTCCAGGAAGGTCATGCCAGTCAATCCTGGAGTAAATTTCTGGATACCCATCCAGTCATCTAGGTCAACTTTAGAGGAAGAAATTAAATTGCACTACAAAATATGCAGAGGAATTTTATTCCAGAAGATTTGGAGGTGCTGGGTTATAAAACTGTCCCTCCAAAACATTGTGTTTATCAGCTGGGGAAGAGTTAGGTTCTTAGTTCTAGGACTTTTGGAGATAATGGACTTGTAGAGATACAGATGGTGCACAACAAGCATATCTATGTTTAAGTGTCAGATGAGACTACTGTATGACATAAATATGACCAAAACCTCAAATAAAGGGATAGTAACTGAAAACATTATCATACTCAACTATTTTTCAAACATTTAATGATTTGTAAGCATGGTATAGGTGTGTGTGTGTGTGTGTGTGTACATATGGCAGAGTTAAGTCCTTGTCTCTTACATGCCTCAAATTTGATCTGCCAGTGCAGTTCTCAGTTCTTGAGTGTGTCATTTTTGTTCTCCTGAATTTTTCTAATGTTAAGGTTTTCCAGAATGTGGAGAATGAAGTGCTCATGCTCTGATTTCTAAGAGTTATTGGGCAATCCTTCTTTTGAATTTGTTGATGGTCTTACTGATATAGTGCAGATGGCCCTATAGACCATGGATTCAGTGCTGCAGTTGCCAGATGACCTGCTGCGGTAAACCTTGTGGGTGTTGGAACATCAGAACATATTCATGTTACTCATCAAGAGGCAGTAGTTTTACATAGAGAGCCCAAAGCATGTAAGTCATTTCAAATTGGATAAACAAACAGCTGAAAACAGCTATTTGTATCTCTATAAAACCAGTTAGATGCCTATTCAGAAAAGATCAGACTGACAGTTGTATACATACCCATTGCCTAAAATGGTCTCATGAAATTTTATTTGCTTTCAACAAATGTAAATCCTCACAGTCTGTCCACACCTGAAGGTGTCTTTTAGCCTATCATCTTCCTTGGCCTCTTTGCACTCAGTGTAGTCCCTGATGCTCTTAGCTCTCTTCAGGGTAGATGTTGTGTGGGCTGGGAGGGGGTTGTTGAGTTGCCTACTTTCATGGAGGATCACTCACCATAAAGTATAGAGTAAAGGTAAGTGCCATGCTCCTATTCCATTTGGGTTGTTTTAGGTCCTTAAATCTATCCCTAAAAACCATGTCCTGATTGGTTTCCTGGCTCTAAAATGGAGGGGATCATACAGATGTTTGAGATCTGTAATAGGTTCCAGAATGGAAGTGATAAACCTGTTGCTGTAGCTGCAAACAAATATGTCCTTTTCCAAATGAATAATGTTCTTGGTGAAATCTTGGAGGCATTAAGAAGTCCTTGCAATATGCATCCCTTGGGACTTGATCACATTCCGTTTAGTAATGTGATGATGCATGCCATTGCTATGGAGGAGCAAAATGAACCTAGTAGGCTTCCTATACCAATTGTTACTAAGTTTCCCTGTGGTGCTATCATTGTAGATGACCAAGTCCAGGAAGTTTACCTAATCTAAGCTATGGTGGGTGGTGAATTTAAAAAATGGTGTGGAGATGCTAATGTGCAAGAAGAAATCTTGAAGCTGAAAGGGTCTACCTTTCCATACAATGAAAATATCATCTATAAATCAAAAGTAGCAGCTGATATGGCAAAAAAAAGGTGGGAGTTACAGATGAATTCCTCCTCCAATTTCTTCAAGACCATGTTTGTGAGGTGGCTTGTTGGAAGTAAGGAGGACTAAACTGGAAAAAAATGTTGCCAAGCAATAACCTGAGTAATCTCTGAAGCACTTCTGTTAATCCATGTAGGGCTTCCTACATTTAACTGTAAACTTAGGTAGCTGACAGGATGCAATAATCATGTGGGACAGTGTATAAGTTCTCCAAATCGATTGTGACCAGGATGGTATTTCCATCTATGTTAATGTCCTTGATTTTCCTCAGAAAATCAAGGGAGTCTAGCACAAAGGACCTATTGTTTTCTGAAAGGGATTTTATCTGAACTTCCAGGTATATGGAGATAGGTTCAGTTATGGAACCTACACTGACCACGACAGATCTTTGGAGGGATCCTTTAAGATTTTCTGTGGTTTGAGAATCCATCCAAAATTGGTTAGTTTGGGGGAGGTGATCATGATTTATTCCAGGAGCTTGTTACTTTTCAAAACTTCCGTGTTTAGGCTGGTCAGTTTAATGTAAATGTACTTGTAACCTATTTTGATTCTACCCAACTCCACACTGTAAAAGTTAGTATTATTCACTATGCTTAGTATCTTGTTGAGGTGGGTGGTGGGTTAGTGACTAGTACTCCTCCTCCTTTGTCTGCTTTCATTACCCTTCTTGACTTACCCAGATCAATTGGGTAAGGATTTCAAATTCCTCTTTCCCCATGTTGTAATACCTTTATTTGGGTTGCCTTTTCAGGATTCATAGGTTCATAGGTGAGTACTAGGCTAATGACCCTGGACCCAACACAAGCCTATCCAAGAACATACCTAGTTGTCCTGTTGTCAGATGTTAGTTCCTTGTACCCCTATCAAGTAAGGCTGTTGAAATGATCCCCAGGGTGAATTTCCTGTTACCCATCCACTCATCAAGATTTTTCTTGAAGAGAGCCAGTGAGGTACTCTGCTTGACATGAATGGGGAGTTTATTCCAGAGTATGGGCAGTCTCTAGGTTAGGAATCTGTCCCTCTAGCAGGTTCTGTTTATTGTGGTGATGAGGTTAAGGTCCTTGGACCATGTGGTGCGGAGGGATTGAGTCTTTTTCAGATGAAGCATGTCTAGTAACACTGGGTCTGACATGGCTTTGTATGCCAAGCAGCGATCGCCTCTAAGTAGGTGACATGAGACGGAGTATAACTGTAGCTTTTTGAGTCTGTCTGTGTTGGGCAACTGTTTGAGTCCTAGGATCCTCTTTGTGAGGAATTTCTGTGGCCTCTCCAATTGTTGCAGGTGTCTAGTGAGGTACATGCCAAATAGGGCATTGTACTCTACTCATAGGAGATGAGGTTCATGGCAAAGAGAGAGGTGGTGAAGGCTAAGGATAAGGCATATGAAGAGTTGTATGACAGGTTGGACACTAAGGAGGGAGAAAAGGACCTGTACCAATTGGCTAGACAGAGGGACCGAGCTAGGAAAGATGTGCAGCAGGTAAAGGTGATAAAGGATAATGAGGGAAACATACTCACAAGCGAGGAGAGTGTTTTGAGGAGATGGAAAGAGTACATCAGGACCACGAGAGCTAAAGACTTAAACCTCGGCACAAGTATGAATAGGACATGCTGGAGGGATGGATTCATAACCCAGAGGCTTCCTATGCTTTGGAACAAGATCCCAGTTCATGTTAGGCGGATCCCCTCACTGACTCTCTTCAAGAGAAATCTTGATGAGTGGATGGGAGATCGTAAGTTTACCCCAGGGGTCACATCTGTGTCACTGCTAGACAGGGGCACAGTAAACTAATTCTATTATATAAGGGGACCTTCATTGTGTCACTACTAGACAGAGGCACAGTATTCTAAATTTATTCTGTGCATTTTTGTACCATTTCATGGGGTGGCAAAAGCCACATCACTATGGCTAGGCTTACAAATGCCCCAGGGCAGATAGCCTATTACTAAACTATGAAACTATGAAACTAAGAGAATGAGAGGGAGAGAAGGTTGAATGATGTAGGGATAGTGAATCATGAAGTACAATGGATTAGCAAGGAGGAAGTAAGGATAGCTATGAAGAGAATGAAGAATGGAAAGGCTGTTGGCCCAGATGACATACCTGTGGAAGCATGGAGGTGTTTAGGTGAAATGGCAGTGGAGTTTTTAACCAGATTGTTTAATGAAATCTTAGAAAGTGAGAGGATCCCTGAGGAATGGAGAAAAAGTGTTTTGGTATCAATTTTTAAGAATAAGGGTGATGTGCAGAGCTATAGTAACTACAGAGGGATTAAATTGATCAGTCACAGCATGAAGTTATGGGAAAGAGTAGTGGAAGCTAGGTTAAGAAAGGACGTGATGATTAGTGAAGAGCAGTATGGTTTCATGCCGGGAAAGAGCACTACAGATGCAATGTCTGCTCTGAGAGTGTTGATGGAGAAGTACAGAGAATGTCAGAAGGAGTTGCATTGTGTTTTTGTAGACTTAGAGAAAGCATATCGCAGGGTGCCTAGAGAGGAGTTTTAGTATTGTATGAGGAAGTCAGGAGTGTCAGAGAAGTATGTAAGAGTGGTACAGGATATGTGCGAGGGTAGTGTGACAGCGGTGAGGTCTGCAGTGGGAGTGACAGATGCGTTTAAGGTGGAGGTGGGGTTACATCAAGGATCAGCTCTGAGCCCTTTCTTATTTGCAATGGAGATGGACAGGTTGACAGACGAGATCAGACAGGAGTCCCCATGGACTATAATGTTTGTAGATGACATTGTGATCTGTAGTGAGAGTAGGAAACAGGTGGAGGAGACCCTGGAGAGATGGAGATATGCTCTAGAGAGAAGAGGAATGAAGGTCAGCAGGACTAAGACAGAATATATGTGTGTGAATGAGAGGGAGGATAGAAGAATGGTGAGGATGCAAGGAGAAGAGGTGGCGAAGGTGGATGAATTTAAATACTTGGGGTCAATAGTTCAGAGTAACGGTGAGTGTGGAAGAGAGGTGAAGAAGAGAGTACAGGCAGGATGGAGTGGGTGGAGAAGAGTGTCAGGAGTAATTTGTGACAGACGAGTACCTGTAAGAGTGAAAGGGAAGGTCTACAAGAGGGTAGTGAGACCAGCTCTGTTATATGGGTTGGAGACAGTGGCATTGACAAAAAGGAAGGAGCTTGAGCTGGATGTGGCAGAGTTAAAGATGTTAAGATTTGCACTGCGTGTGACGAGGGTGGACAGGATTAGGAATAAGTATATTATAGGGTCAGCCCAGGTTGGAAGGTTTGGAGACAAAGCCAGAGAAGCAAGATTACATTGGTTTGGACATGTGTTGAGGAGGGAGGCTGAGTATATTTGGAAAAAGATGCTAAGGATGAAGCAACCAGATAACAGGAAAAGAGGAAGGCCTAAGATAAGGTATATGGATGTGGTGAGAGAGGACATGCAGGTGGTTGGTGTGACAGAGCAAGATGCAGAGGACAGGAAGAAATGGAAACAGGTGATCCACTGTGGCGACCCCTAATGGGAACAGCTGAAAGAAGATGATGATGATGATAGAGAGGGATTATGACCTCCTTCTTCCTGGATAAGAAACCCTTTATAATGAGGTGTGCCACATAGAAGGACTTTCTAACTATAGTGGCTACATCGTTGTGGAAGGAGAGGTTGCTATCTACTTGTGTCCCTCAATCTCTTACCACACCTTGGGAGTTGAGAGGGCTACGATCAATGTGGTAGTTTGTGGGCACCAAGTTTTTCCCAGTGGGGATGATGATGCACTTTTTGCATTGAGTTTAAGGCCATGGTTCCAGCACCGGTCACTGGTGTCAGTGAGGCCTTTTTGTAGAATGTCGATGTCAGCTTGAGAGTCAATAATGGCTCCCAGTTTGCAGTCATCTGCAAACTTGGTCAACCAGAGTCCTTTGGTTTTGAACTGAACTTCAGAGAAATATAAACCAAACAGGAGAGGACTCAGGACTGATCCTTGTGGGATGCCAATTGTGCCTGCGTGATAGTTGGATTTGGAGTCTACTACTTTCACCATGTAGGTTCTAGCCGAGGGCCAGCTGGCTACTCATCTTATGATATAGGGGTTGATGCCAAGGTTCGTTAGTCTGTCAATGATCCCTGAGTGGGGGATAATGTCAAAGGCTTTGACCAGATCAAGGTAGGCTATATGGACTGCCTTACCTTCATCGACTGCTCTGATGACAGATTCAAAGAAGTTTATTAGGTTGAGCAGACATGAACTGCCCTTTACAAACTCAAGCTGTGAGGGATCCAGGGTTTCAAGGTTGCCTATATCCTTATTTATGAGGTCCATAATGATGCGTTCCATGGCCTTACATATCAGGCTTGTCAGGCTGATGGGTCAGTAGTTTCCGGGTCAGTACTCACTCCCCCTTTGTGGAGAGGAATGACTGTAGCAGTGTGCCATTTGGTGGGGACAAAGCCTGAAGTGAGGCTGTGGTTGAACAAGGCACTCAGGTGAGGTGCCAGCTCCCTTTGTAATTTGTTTACCATGCAGCCATGTATATTATCAGGTCCTATGGAGGCTGTATTTTTGGCTTTGGATAGTGCGGCTTCTACCTGAGCAGCCGTAATATTTTGGATTTGGCATTCCACGGCTATTGGGATGGACCCTTTTGGGGTGGGGGGTAAAGTTTGCACTAAACTTGTCTGCCAAGATGTTGGCAATATCTCTTGGTTCAGTATAAGTGGTACCATTGTGCAGTAGCTCAAAGCACCCCTGTGTATTGTTATGCAGGTTCTTGACATAACTAAAGAATGCCTTGTGGTTATCTTTAGCATCTGTTGCAATTTTGTTTTCATAACAAGCTTTGGAGGCTTTAATAAGGGAGCTCAGTTTTTTGCTGATACTTACAAGGGAATCTTTCCAGTCTTGGGACTTAGCCCTTTTCTGCAACAGTGTTTTCTTCTGTTGTAAAGTTTGTTAATGGCAGGGGACCACCAGATTGGCTTCCCTGATTTCAGCTTTGCAGTTTGATTAGAATGCAGCCAGGACTGGGTGGGCACATGGGCAGAAATCACTTGTCTTCCTTTATTTCCTGGTGTGCTGTTGGTCTGGGAGACCATCCATTGGGCTCCCTCTATCTTTGTCCTAAAAAAAACTAGTAGGTTTAGCTTCTTGACAAACATTTTTAGATCAATAATCATGTCTACAATATTACTGTGCTTACTAGGGATAAAAGTAAGGACATACCTAGCATGATTTCCTCCAGTGGAGTGAGGGACTTTATCAAATGATTCCAGACCTGAAATCACTGGCTCAGGTTCCCTGCTTTGGGCCTTTTAATGGTAGATGACACAGAAGTGCAAGGTCCATCAACCATTGCCAAGTCCAATTCCTCTGTAGGCAGGTCAGTTGGGGAAAACACTGGATCTGATGTTGGTATTAGACCTGTATGTAGCTGTTGGGGGTGAGGTCCTCAATTTGGGAATCTGGCCCATTGGGGTGGTGTTGGGCCCTTGGGTCCTCACTATACCTGTATTATGAGAGGTTTCTTGAGGTAGGGGGACCCTGTGGGGGTCCCTGGTCTCAGGTCATTGGGGTCATCTGGGTTGTGATGGTACTGAAAATCCTGATGATGAATGGTCTGGTGTGAGTTTAGCTGTGCTTCTTATAATAGTGGTGGTTAGAGTATTCCTGGTGCAGGCTTTCCATGTGATGCCATCTTGAGTTGTTCTTTTTCCTGTTTCTACCCAGTTTCTCTTTATATTTTCATGTAAAGCTATTTCTTTTTCTGGAATGAGCGGTTAATAGGGTGGGTAGGTTAGGATTCTTTTAATCTTGAGAAACTCTTTCCATTTTCCTGAGTTTTATGTCTCCTTTTTTCATGTGGGTGGCTACCCTCTCCTCAACTACTTTAACTTGTCCCAGGTCTGTCCCTCCTTTTTCACATGCTTCTTCAAGTTTCGGGATGTTAAGAGCTGTTATCACTTCTTGTGTTTGTTTGTGCTGGAGACCTACTAGTTTTAAACTGCCCTCTTGTAGGATCTTGGTCCATTCATTTATAAGGTTGGTGTCCTCTGCCTCTGGGTACCATTTTCCGAGACTATTTTTAAAGTAGAGCTCCTCCCATTGTAGCCCTTTCATGTACTTTAGTCCCTTATCAAGGTTGTGAATGTGGGATGCCAAGCTTGTGGAACCCTTTTAGATTCAGTCCTGAGACTGTTCATTCTCCTGCAGGTTGTCATCTAATCGGAGAGTGGAAATCTTAAGCAGTTCTTTAAATCTTGATGAGTTGCTGAAACCACTTGGGAGCATTGTGGGTCCTTTGGTTGGTGTTGTAAAGGGAAGACTAGTGGAGAAAAACAGGTAGGTGCTTGCGATGAACTAACCAAAAATCAATATCAAGTGAAACAAGATAGGGATCAGTCCCAACTACTACAGTAAGGTTAAAAAACCTCGTTCATACTAGCCGTACAACCTCGGTAGTTTTTACTAGTCATGAAATGTTAGTACCCATTGGTTGGCAGTCAGTTCCTATAGGAATAAAGGTAACAGTGTTCAAATAAAAGAAGACTCCAGAAGCCTCGATCACAGTTGCTATGTCTCATTTCCATTACTGAAGGGCAAATCTGCCAGATTTCAAGCTTATGCAATTATATTTATACAGGCACTCTTAAATGGGGGAGAGGGCCATTACAGTTTGTCTCTGCCTTCTTACAGAAAAAAAGATTTTACAATCCAAAATGAAACCCAAGTAGAAGCTCCAGAGGAGTACAATGTACAAACTCAGAGATCTAAGTTAGTCTGTATAGATCTGCATACTGATCTGCTTCGCTAATCACTTCATCAATACCAAAAATATACTTTCTGTCCATGACAATACTAAAAATATGATAATAAGTCTAGAAACCACTGACGTAGCACTCCACTTTTATGGGAGGGTCAGTGTGTGGTCATCATAAATCATATTCTTGAACGTCAAGGTTGGTCCAATAAGCTGCACTGTTGTAAAACTGATACATAACAATTCATACCATTTACCTTGAGATTTACTAATCTTTTAAAAAACTGTTTTAATGAAATATAGGGGTATTTTATCTCGTAACACTCCCCTATGTGTACTTTCCACTTTTATGACAAGGTGGGTGTATGTTGGCTGACTTCTTTTACAAAGAATGGAAATCGAAAAGGCAAGATCATAACATATGGTCAACAGTAATAAAGATGAAGTTATAAATAAACCGCAGCTAAGGTGTTGTGGCTAGACTGAAGGCTCATAAGCCCCATACCCATATACTAAAAATATAGTGAAATGGATACTAGTAACTTGAACCATCTCCATGAGCTTTAACAGATAGAAAAAAGAAAACAGTCTGCATATTTAGAAATCAAACAATGGTAGGCCACCTGCCAAACAAGAAATCTATATCACCTAGTATTTTGGAAAAATATGTGGAAGACACCATATCCACCTCGATAGTAATGGTAGGACCCCACTGACACAGGGAATTCTACCAGTGGTGGAGAGCTAGATGAACATGGGACATGGGTTTTGGGCAGGTATTAGACCCTGTAATGGCAGGAAGACCGCCCAACGAGGAAACTCTGTCTTCCAGTGTGTCTCCAATATTGTATATACAATGGAAGAAACACTTGTTAAAAACTATGAACTATAAAAATAGGAAGTGATGCGGATTTAAGTGTTCAAGTGTTAGAAATCAGACCTAGTGGATAAGGACCATCCAGTAGTGACTAGAGGCACGCCGAGAGATAGAACTCTGCAGGTGGTAGGAAGTCAGCTGAGCACAGACCTTTGATCTCTGCCAGATCTCCTCTGTGGTAGTCAGGAGGAATCCCTGTCATGTCTAAAAGATGTATGGAAGATAAACATGTTATAAAGAAACAGAAAAGGAAGCCTCCTGTGCAAGGGAAGTCTGCCTATGGTGTGAGCTGTGGTTCTGGGACAGGTTAAATCCCAATCATGATGGGGACACCAGCCAAGTGAGGGATTTTTGTCATCCAGTATGTCTAAAAAAAGTCTCATCTAGTATGTCTAAAACAGTGTCTTAAAATATTGAAAAAACTATAAAACTTAAAAAGAGATCTAGAATCTATTACTGGAATTCAGTCATGATTTAACTACAACATCCAGCAGTATTAAGAATACCACCAGGTGAGGGGACTATGCCAGTGACGGGAAGTCTCCTGACCATGGGCTGGGGATCTGTGGCAGGAGTCCATTAAGGGAGTCAGGAGGACCACTCCACAGGGCGTGGTTAAAGTGATCAGAGTTGACCAACAATAATCAGTATAAGCTGATGGTAATGACTACCTAATGTGAAGACAAAAAATGCACCAGTTGTCAGACTGGATAAAACATATAAACCTTAGATGATTGCCATGCTTAATTAAAGACATCTTAAGAATTACAGACTTAGCAAACTGAGAATTAAAAACAAGTCTCCAAGGCAAGGGTCCAGAGCAGGAGGTAACTGCTACTTCTTGTAAAGATAAGAATTGCACCACTGTCAAAACAGATAAACATATCAGCCTTAGAATAGCTCCATGCTTCCTAAGCATTACAGAGTTTGCATACTGAGTGTTAAAATCAAGTCTCAAAGACAAGAGAACAAAGCAAGAATTTGTGCAGATTCAGAGTCAGCCACCATCTTAGAATGGAGGGCAGGTGTGCTGTCTTAGGTGAAAGAGCAGGCATTTTTTTCCGTACTGAACTTGTTTTGGTATTATTGTTTCTTTCATAGTCTGTCTTGCTGTCACAAGACTTTTCCAATCTTGGACGCCTCCTGTCTCACTAAAGCAGAGGTGCCCACATGCTCACATCCTCCCTCTTCCAGTGAAAAGTCCAGCGGGTAGCCATTGATGATGCCATAGGTTGATTCAAATAGTGACAGGAAACTGGTGCTGTGCCAGTATCCAAGAATGAAGAAGTTGAACTCTGTCTCATGGCCATAAAATAGTAAATAAGTGTGTCATGTGTTTCTGGGTTGGAAATCACCCTCCATACCCTGGTCTGAATGTTCCTTTCCAGATGAACAACAAATGGACGGATGAAAAGGAGAAAATCACCCCCCCATCCCTGTTTTGGCTAAAATGGTTATTTAAAGTGGTTAATAAATAAGGTAAACAGTAAAGATCGGTATGAAATATTTTGTTTCAGTTTTACAACAGTACGGTTTATTGGACAAACCTTGAGGTTCAAGTATATGACTTATGATGACCACATACCCATCCTCCCTTAAAAGCAGAGTTCTGTTTTCTATTCTAACTACCCCTAGTCAGACCCCCTCTGCCCTCCAACCAGAAGCAGCTACCAGCTCCTCTCCCTACCCCATTCAACATTACCTGTATAAATATTAATAAAACTGCAAAAACCTGAAGTTTGGTAGATTGTATATAGCAGTGCTCATCTGTCCGTCAATAACGGAAAAGGGATTTACCAACCATCAGAGAATTTTCTGGATTTTCTTTTTAATTGAAAAATGTTCTTTCTTTATTATCATGGGAATTGACTTCTGACCCTCCATCAATTTACAAAGCACATTTTTGTCTGAACTCCATCCTAACTTCAAATGATAATATCTCTCAACTACTTCAGGATATTCTTCTGGAATGCTCTGGGGATGACCCCTTACTAATTCTGCTTTCATTTAATTTTGCACAATCCAGTAGCGTTTACAAAAAGGAGGCAATAGAATCTCAAATATGGGCATGCCAAAAATGCATATGTTGCTGCAACATATAAAATGACAGAAAATATTGTGTTTCTGTAAATAAGAAACTTATTTTTGGGTTCTGACATACTGAATTTGTCAATTTGAAAACTTGAAAAATGCACTTTTTTGTGAGATGAATGGCAAAGCATTCAGATAGTTACATAAGACTACCTCTGGTACCTAGCCAAAAAAAATATATATGATAAAATGTTACAATCTTCAGATACAAAAATGCACTTAGTTGGTCATTCCAGGTGTAAAGAAACATAGACAACTTTATCTTCTTGTAATGCAGTTTACTATACACAAGTCTAATCTGGGAGATAGAAAAAGGTGGACCTGGCTAAGAAGAAATACTGACTAGCTAATAAAAAAGTTAAGAAAGCAATCACAATAGAAAAGAATAAGGTATCGGAGAAACTCCACCAGCTTCTAGAAAGTGACTCAGTACATGGCATGCAGAAACACCCTCACATTGCAAGACAAAGACAGAAAGACAAAGAAGATGGTCATCAGACAACATTTATAAGGGATACAAGCAATGATCCGCTCATCAGGCCACAGGACATCAAAGGCAGATGGAAGGCTTATGTCCATCAACTTCTGAATGAAGCATACCTCATAGAAGGTGTATTGCTCCATGCAAGACGTGTGATGAAAGAAGAAGAGGAGGCCATCCTAGAAGAAGTAAGAATGACACTAAGAAAAATAAAGTCAGGGAAAGCAGCAGATTCAGATGAGTTTGTGGCAGATATGATCAAGATGTTGATTGAGCAAGGAGACAAATAGCTCCTGAGGGCACTCATAGCAATATGGAGAGAAAGGTGTATCCAAGATTAACCAGATAAGCATTCTAGTGCCAGTGGACAAGAAAAGAGAGGACATTCACAACTGTAGGCAATAGAGCAGTATCAAACTCCTGTCATACTGCATGAAATTGTTGCAGGGGGTGACTGATAAAGGAATATGAAGGATAGCAGGAAGTAAGATGGGAGATGAGCAGTCTGGATTTAGATCAGCATGCAGTACAACTGACCTAATGTATGCAGTGAGAGAGATAGTGCAGAAGCAGCTAGAAAAGAGGAAAAAGTCCAAATAGGCATTCCAAGACTTTGAGAAAGCACATGACAAGGTTCTAAGGAAGCTGATTGGGCAGTCCTGTGATGGTTTGAAGTCCTACAATGGTAGAATAATGCTGTTACAACAGTGTTCAGACACACAGAGGGTTTCCTTAGTGAGAGTGAGGGAGCATCAGGGTTCAGTTCTGAGCCCATTGCTGTTTATACTGGTGATGGACAACATTAGTAAACAGGCTGGAAAGGACAGATCAACAAAGTTGGTGTATGTAGATGATGTCACATCACATGCAGACTCTGAACAGGAACTTCAGAAAATGATAGAGTAATGGAATGCAAAACCAAAGCACATTGGATGATCGTGAGTAGAGACAAGACAGTTGTAATGGCTGCAAATGGGGGAATCAGAAAAAGTTGAAAATTTAGGCAGAAGAGAAATTAGTGGAACAGATTTACAGCTTCAAATATCTGGGAGGGGTGGTTGAGGAGAAATGAACTCTCAATGAAGAGGTCAAAGTTCGAATCAGAGGTGCTGCAGTCAAGTGGCACAGAGCGTTGGGGTTAATGCATGTCAGAAGAATGCCAAAGAAGCTGTAAAGTAAGATGAAGAAAACAGTGGTGTTACCCCTGCTTCTGTATGGCAAAGAAACCTAAGCAGTGAAGGCAGAGCGGATGAGAATGCTGGCAGAGATGGAGACGAAGTGCTTCAGATGGTTAGTAAGATCCATACCATTAGAACAGGCTAAGAAATGAGGATATCAGATCAGAAGTTAGAACAGCTCCAATTGTAGATAAGATCAAGGAGAACAGAATATGGTGGTTTGGTTACATGGGCAGGAAATGATTTTATGAAGATGTGGAAGAGTGAGGAAGAAGGCAAGAGGTAACTCAAGTATGCAACCAAGAGATGGCCAGACTATGTGAGAGAAGACTTGCTATGATCAGTCAAGATTGCCAAGAAAAATGGAGACTGGAACTGAACTAAGAGAGACGGCAACAGGTGACATCACAGTCCAACATCATGCTGGAAAAAAGGGAAAAGCGGGGTGTTGATGATGATAGTAATGAGTCAGAGTAAGTCCAGTGCCAAAAAAAGTCTGTATTCTGGAAAAATAAATAGGAATTTTACTTGTGATACAATAATAACTCATTAAGGAAGTGCTATAGGCCATTACTGTAGTTGGCATACTGAGCAGAATTTCACAACAGAGCACACAGTAAATAAACACATATATTGCAAAATGTCAGACTGTCAGTAAAGGTACACAAACTGAAGGTACATAAACTGAAACCACAGGGTCCTGTCTTTTAGAAGCTATGCGTCTCTGTCACATAAGATTTTATTACAAACCTTTCAGCTGATAACAAGGTGCAGGTTATTGACAGATAGCAGGGTATTCCACTATAAAACACACATCAAGTTGCAATTCATACTATACATTTTCTAGTGCAGCACAGTTCAGAATTTGATTCCACAGCTTTAACTACCTAAAAGCATGACACCATCCCTATGGTATGTTACAATATATATATATATATATATATATATATATACTTCTGACATAATGACATATGAGAACTTAGTAGACATAATAAATTTTACCTGGCCATTTGTGAAAAGATCATATACCCCCCAAGTCGAAACTAAGCATAGTGCCAGACTAGAAAACCAAAGGTCTTATGAAAAGCTGAATTTACTGGGTACAAAATAGATTCATATTGATGCAATGGACTGTACTCCTTCTGACATGGTCATGTTGCTATTTCATGAATACTTCCCACCATCCCCATGTGATCCTTTAATTGCCATTTGCTTTCATACATCACCTACCACCACAAAAATAATATTCACTATTTGTATACACCTGATGTTTCATTAAGAATTATAGCTAAACTCACTAAACTAGGTATAAATCCCTATGTCACAAGATGGGTTGCCAACTGGATCACTGACAGAACCCACACTGTAAAAGTCGCAGACTCCAAATCTGACTTCAAAGCAGTGACAAGTGGAGTACCACAGGGTTCAGTCCTGGGTTCCCTCCTGTTTGGTATCTACTTCCCGGAAGTACAGGCTAACACAGAAGGTCTTTGGCTAATGAAGTTCGCAGATGACTGCAAACTAGGAGCCATAATCGAAACTCCTAACGAAGTGGACATCATATGAAAGGGCCTCACTGAGACAGATGCCTGGTGTCAAAGCCATGGCCTCAAGCTCAATGCCAAAAAGGGCAGTGTCATCCCCTTTGGTAAAAACTCTGCACCCATGAACTACC
>NC_056741.1:169857407-169987407 GCF_019279795.1 Protopterus annectens | reverse complement strand
TCAGAAAAGACCAGACTGACAGATGTATACATACCCAATGCCTAAAATGGTCACATGAAATTTTATTTGCTTTCAGCAAATGTAAATCCTTACAGTCTGTGTGGCAATACCACAGTTACTGAATTGACTGCCAGAACGTCATTGTTAAATATGCCAGATTCTTCTGGATCATCTGCATTACCTAATGTTATGCCTGCATAGGAATAATATGATAAAAGCTAAAAAAATATGACTGGCATTTATAATACCAAAGTTCAAATTTCCGTAGAGCTTTTTTCAAGACAGTGTTGCTATAACTTTACACAAATATACTGAGAGCAGGTAATTTGTGATGACTATGACAATGCAAAAGCTTTTGCAAGGAAATGCCAGTTTCATGAAATGTTTAAATATGTGCAAAGTAATACATAAAAATGTAAATGCTCAGATGAATTTGGAAGTGTTTGGCTATTCTGGATCAGTATGGGTGTGAGAAAGCTGTGTAGCAGTTTTTACACTAAGTTAAGACAAGTGCTGTGCAGCTATTTATAATGAGTTAAAAAACATAAAGTGGTAGTATAAATTTTCTGTTTGGGGTTCTGTGTGGACATCATTATTGTTTCACTGAAAATGGAAAAGAAAGATCAGAAAGATGAAAAAAATGGAACACAGAACAAAGAAGGACACTCAGAAGGAACACATCAACAGGGTTGTGCTTGAGAAGGTTGAAAAAAAGGGGTTCTATATTGTTTGCAGAGGATAGACCCCCCTTATTTTTCAATTTTTTTATATAAGAGGGTAGTTTGGGTAGGAACTAGGTTTGGTGGAAGGAGAGAGTTTTACAGACGGAAGGAGATTTTGAAGAGTTGCTACTAGGCATATGCCAGTACACAGGACTTTAAATGTTTCCAGTTACTGATGGTTATTCAGTAAAAGACTCTGTTGTTGGGAGCAGAGAATCTTGCTTTGGCTCTGTTGTTGGAGTCAAATGGGGCAGTGAGTCTCACACCCACTGGAGAAGATCTCTCATGGGCTGGCAACTCCACCAGATCCTCCACTGAGCTGTGAAGCTCACGATCTTTGTAGCTTACTAGGTTGTACTGCATCAGGGTACCTACAGGAGCAAAGCCATCATTCTAATATTGGGAGGATGTCCCTGGGTGGGCAGAGGGCAAACATTCCCTACCCTTGGAGGTACTTGGTTATGCTGCTCCTGGGAACTCTGGACATATGAAGAAATGAACATTCTACCCTTTTGAATACATGTACATATATATTTGCAATCACACATACATTTATGCTTGCACACAGCTGTATTTATGTAGCATATCTTTTTTAGAATATTACTATACTATTTCTTAAAATCTATATAAAGCAAACAAGAAGAAAATGTACAGTGCTAAAATACTCTACACTGTGGCATTTTTGCCTTAACTTGGAAAACTCACTCAGCCAGCTGGTCAGGCATTAAGTTGAATGTTCCTAGCTTGCTAGTATTTTATGTGTAAAATAAGAGGAAAGATAGTACAGTTGTGTACACTTACCATAAATGTAGATGTTCAACATTTGGGTAATCCGCTGGCAGGTTGCCCTCAGTCGGCCTGAATAACCAAGTCTTGGGTCCTGCATTGGTTGCTGTCTCCTCTTCCATGACGTCAGGTTGTCAGGGGCATAAAACATGCAGCTGACACCATTTTATTCAGTTTTTCTTGTTTTCTTGCCTCAGATGTCAGGTACCCCCCCCCCCAAAAAAAAAAAAAAATATATATATAAAACAGCAATATATATATAAAAATGCACTTTTAGCAACATAACGTTACCTTCATCTAAAAGCAAACACACCACAAAGGCTTTAGAGTACAGTGAAGGAAAGAGAAGTTATAGAAAAGGGGATGGCGGGTGGGTAACCCGGACTGCAACAGTGAATACACTCAAACATCTACATTTATGGTAAGTGTACGCAACTGTACTATGTTCTTCATGTTTCACTGTTGCAGTCATTACATTTGGGTAGAATCCCAAAGCTATGGATGGGAGGATGAAACTAAATAGCATTAGGAGTGGGTATAAGGCCCTGCAGAACTGCAGTGGTAAAGCCTGCCCTGGATTTAGAAAAGAGAGGCAAATGATAAGGCTTTGTGAAGGTATGAACAGAGCTCCAAGTAGCAGCTTCTAGAATGTCTTTGGTTGGAACTCCTCTGAGAAAGGCTGCTGAAGTGGAGGCAGCTCTGGTGGAATGTGACCTGATTCCCTTGGGTACAGGTGTACCATGATGCAAGTAGCAGAAATTAATGCAGTGGCGTATCCACTTAGTAATAGTCTGCTTTGATATAGCCTTCCCCTCTGATCCTGATGCAAATGCCACCAGAAGTTGCTCAGGCTTTCTTAGAGATTTGGTCCTGTTTAAGTAGAATCTTAGTTGTCTGTGTACATCCAATGAATGCAGAATCCACTCCCCCTTGTTGTGCAGATTTGGGTAAAATGTTGGCAGGTGAATAGATACCACCTTAGGCATAAAGGAAGGATTGGTCCTGAGGGACACCCTGTCTGGGTGAAATGTAATAAGAGGCTCCACAGCCATGAGAGCCTGTAGTTCTGAATCCCTTCTTACTGAAGTGATTGCCAAAAGGAAAGCTGTTTTCCAAGATAAAAACTTTATATCCGCAGCAGCTGCTGGTTCAAAAGGAGGCAGGGTGAGTTTTTCCAGCACAAAATTGAGGTCCCATGCAGGAGTTGGTGATCTTCTGGGAGGCCTTAGATGTTTGGCTCGTCTGAGATACTGCTTTAGCAGAGGATGAGAGAAGATAGGAGTCTCCGTGTTGTAATGAGCCGAAATGGTAGAGGCATGGATTTTTATTGAAGAGAAGGATAGACCCTTGTCAAGCATCTCAATCAAGTATTGTAAAATCTGAGGGATATTTGGTTTTGCTGAGTCCATTCCTTGTGCTTGGTTCCAAGCACAGAATCTCTTCCATTTATCAGCACAAGAGTTTCTAGTACTAGGCCTTCTGGCTTCCAAAATGACATCCATAACAGATTTATTGAGAGGTGTTGTTTGAATAACTACACGATCAGCCATGCTGCCAGGTTCAGAGTTTGGAGCTGAGTGTGCAGAATTTGATTGTTCTGCTGAGACAGTAGATGAGGTATTTGAGGCAAGTACCAAGGAGGGAGTTGAGACATATTCCTTAGAAGTGGGTACCAGTGCTGGTGAGGCCAGTCCAGAGCAATTAGGATCATTTTTGTTTTTTTCCTGTCTGGCCTTTAGTAAGACCCTGGGAAGAAGAGGCAAAGGAGGAAAGGCATAGACTGATAGGTTTTTCCAACTGAAGAATAGGGCATCCACTTTCCATGCTTGTGTGTGATAAGTCCTTGTGCAGAATTTGTCCAGTTGATAATTTTGGGGAGAGGCAAATAGACCTATGTCTGGGCTCCCCCATTTCTGTGTTACCATGCTGAAGACTTGTGGATCCAATTTCCACTCATGAGAGTCCATAAGATTTCTGCTTAGGTCCTCTGCCAGAGTATTTTGTTTTCCTGGCAGGAACTGAGCTTGAAGATGTACTAGGTAAGTCAAGGCTGTGTCCCACAATGCCATGGCTAGTCTGCAAAGGGGGTAGGAATGTGTACCTCCCTGCTTGTTTATGTACCACATAACCGTGGTGTTGTCCATCTTTATCAGTAGTTGTCCTGAATGAAGTAAATCCTTGAAGGCTGTCAGGGCATTCTGAACAGCTAGCATATCTTTCTGGTTGATAGGTAGATGCATTTGGTTTGGGTTCCATATGCCTTGAATGCATCTCCCCACCAGGTGGGCCCCTCAAGCATAGTCTGATGCATCTATAGTTAGGGGTTGGGTGGCAGGGGGTAGAGTGAATGAAAGTCCCTTGTTTTGGTGACATGTCTCTGCCCACCAAAGAAACTCCTGTGGTAGGCAGGGAATGAGTGGAATCATTGTTTCCAGACTGTGACAATGTTGACTCCATAAGCTTTTTAGGTACCTTTGAAGTTTTCTCATATGCAGTCTTGCATATGGACTTAGTAGGATGCAGGATTCCATGAACCCCAAAGCCTGCAGATTTTGTCTTGCAGATAACTGGGTTTTTGTTGCCATCTGTTTGAAGTATATAGTTAGTTGCCTTTGTTTGTCTGGCATAAGGTAAGCCATCTGGGCAGTTGAATTCAAGCTTGCACCCAGGAATGTAATTTTTTGAGAGGGTACCAGTTGTGATTTATTTTTGTTTATTGTGTACCCTAGGCATGTTAGAAGCCTTTTTACAAATGCCAGATGTTGAAGAAGAATGTCCTTGTTTTCTGCTTGAATGAGACAGTCGTCCAAGTAAGGATAGATCTGTATGTTTCTTTGTCTGCAAAATGCAATTACTGGTGCCAGGCACTTTGTAAAGACTCTGGGCACAGTAGAAAGCCAAAGGGCAGTGCAGAGAATTGGTAATGCATAAAACCTGCCTTGAAGCGGAAGTATCTTCTGCACGATTCCCTTATTGGGATATGCAGATATGCCTCTTTTAAGTCTAGAGTCACTAACCACGCGTTCTTGCTCAGCATGGGCAGTAGCTGTTGTAAAGTCAGCATTTTGAATTTTGGAATGTCCAGGAATGTGTTCAGAATCAATAAGTCCAGTATTGGATACCAGGCATTGTTTTTTCTGGGTACCAGGAACAGTCTTGAATAAAAACCTTGTCCTTTTTCCTGTTCTGGTACTGGTTGAATTGCCCCCATATCCACGAGGGACGTAATTTGTTTCTGAGCCTCTGCCCATTGATTTTGTGGCAGATCTGGCCAACCATTTGGAATTGGCAAAGTATGGAAATGAAATCTGTACCCCTGGGATACTATGTTTAATACCCATTTGTCCTGGGTAATTAACTGCCAATTTTGAGCATGAAATGCTAATTTTCCCCCCAAGGGGGCTGCCAAAAGATAAGTGCTTGGTAATGGTAGAGGGAAGTCATTGAGACTGCTTACTGTAGGGTTGTGCTTTGTTTCCTCCAGATTTGGAGGTGGAGGCATCCCCATTGCTTTGACCTGTAAGAACCCTGTGATTGGTATCTAGAGCCTTTTGAGAGCCTGAATTTGCCTTGAGAGGCTCTGTTGGACACAGGAAAGGACCAATGTTTAGTAGGCCAGTGCCTACTGAATCTGGGTGGCTGCATTTGTAAGAAATCTTTTACAGTTTGCATAGATTTAGCTTTGTCTTCCATTTTCATTAAAACCTCTTCTGCCTTATTACCAAACAGAGTATCCTACTGTAAAGGGGCATCCAACTATTTAGCTTTAACATGATCAGGCAGATTTTGCTCCTTGAGCCAGGCATGCCTTCTAATCACAGATCTAGTAACTGCGGCCCTGCAAGAGGCCTCCAAGGAATCAAAACCACATTGCAAAGTATGCTTTCCCATCTGTTCTGCTGCATGCAACAATTCCTGTAATTCTTTATTTTCCACACAAACAGAAATCAACATAATTTTCTGTTTCAATAGGCCCATAACATGCTGTTGATATTTAAGCATATGAAACTGGCAGTTTAAGGCCCTAATTGCCAAGGTTGCAGACATATAAACCTTCTTTCCCCATCTATCCAGTGCCCTGGAATCTCTATCAGAGGGGGAAGGATTTTTGGCTGTAGAGACCTTTACACCTTTGGGACCCTATAAGATAGTTTCAGGATCAGCAGCAGGATTTTTGAATAGAAATTTGTGGGAGTCATGAACCCTGTAACATCTGTCTGGCTTACTAGGAGCCGGAGGTAGGGAATCAGGAGCCATGCTTGAGTCTGAAATCCCATCATCAACAATGTCTAATACAGGAGGTATAGCCAAAGGCCTATGCTGAGGAAGAAGAAGGAAATCCCTAAGCCACTTTTTTGAGTCAGAGAAATCCTGACTCTCCCAATGAAAATGTTGCCTTAAAGTATGCAAGGTTTCTCCAAAAGAATAATCCTCAGGAGGAGAGGCAGATGGGATGGATTCTTCTGCATCTGAATCCTCATAGGGTGGTATAGAAAATTCCTGATCAGAAGAGGAATCAAAAGAAATAGAAACCTGATCTGAAGATTCATAATCAGTGTCTTGCCTAGGCTTCTTAGCAGAGGGGGGGTTGGAAACCTCTGATCAAGGTAATTAAGTCCTCAGCCATTTTGATCATCTGTTTTTTAGGCATAGGGGCCTGAGCACGTGGCTCATGTGTCAGTTTCTTAGACTTAGAAGTTGTTTTTGATTTTGAAGCTGGCGTCGGTTTTATATAAAAATGTTGAGGCCTGAAAACACCCTCAGAAGCTGGTGCCTGCTCAGTGGCTCCAGACCCATCCGAGGGAGAGACATCCATGGGTTCAATACTCTGAGAATCTCACGGCATACCAGACTCCGCATGGGTCAGGGTAGAGGCCTGCGATTCAAAAGTAGCGGGTATCAGGGGTTGCGAAAGCACCTCACTGAGTACCGGCAAACCAGCGACTGGCTTATGAGAAGCTTCTTTGTTGGTTTTGGACCTCAATGGTCTGTCTCTGTCTTTTTCTTTGCGTTTTTTGTGAACTCCGGTAGTCGGATTGCTATCCGACAACATTTCAGGGTAATTAAATCTGGATCCGAAATATTTTGAAGAAAACGCTTAATAGTGCATTGGTTAAATCTAGCACAAAACCGACAGCAAGGCACATTATGATCTGGGCCTAGGCAAGGAATACAGTACAAATGAAAATCCTTATGAGGTATTTGCTTCCCACAAGTAATGCAATTATTAACTTTTACTGACATCGGTAAGGAGCAAATAAAAGTTTCCCCAATGGGGTACTTAGCTTTAGTTGAAGACTTTGGTTCTGAAACTTGAATGCAAAAATTTCAGGAGTCGGCCGACCGGCACTTGCGAACTACTTCTGCTTCGAGCACCGCGTGGCAAGAAAGACTGAATAAAATGGTGTTAGCTGCATGTTTTATACCCCTGATGACCTGACGTCATGGAAGAGGAGACAGCAACTGATGCAGGACCCAAAACTTTGTTATTCAGGCCGACTGAGGGCAACCTGACAACAGATTACCCAAATGTAATGACTGCAACAGTGAAACATGAAGAACATACATTGTTACAATATTGTAGAAGCCTGGCCTTTTCAACTTAACCTAGGAAACTCACTTGGCCAGCTAGTCAGGCCTGTACCTATGCAGATCATCATACCTGTACTAACACTACGACACAGATTAGTTGATCTCAACTTCTGCCAGATATCAACCTTCTTCCACTCAGTGCTGCCATGATATGTTCAAAGGTTTGCAGGTATGATTTCTGCAAGAGGTAGACTATAATTTTCATCTCCTTATCAGACCATTTTCCAGCTCAACCTTGTACTTTCAGTGATGCTGCAATCTTTAGAAATGCCATAACCAAAGGGAGGAAAGTTAAGAAGTTGGGAACCAGAATCTCTGAGGTGTGACATCAATATACTTACACATGCAGCCAGGCAGGGGTTTTACCATGGAAGTGATATTTTGGTCAGGTTAGGTTTACCAGATGCTTTGTAAAAGAACTTACATCTATTTGTCTATATATCTGTATCTATCTATCTATCTATCTATCTATATATACACCTATCTCTCTCTCTCTCTATATATATATATGTATATATATATATATATATATATATATATATATATATATATATATATATGGGTTCATGTCAGTACATCGACAAGTCGGAAGATCGACATTCACTCCACCGACATATGAAATAATCGAAACTGCAAACACGGACATTTAACAGGTAAGAGGTTTACATTTCGCTAATCATGCCTACCACACATGCATAACACTGCCACACTTACTAAAACATGGTAGGCATGATTAGCGAAATTAAAACTCTTACCTGTTAAATGTCCATGTTTGCGGTTTCGATTATTTCATGTGTCAGTGGAGTGAATGTCGATCTTCCGACTTGTCGATGTACTGACATGAACCCATATATATATGTGTATATATATATATCTATATATATATATACATATATATATATATATATATATATATATATATATGTATATATGTACACATATATGTTTTATTTCAGTGAACATGTACATTTTATATTAGTTTGTCTAACGGAAAAGACTTATTACTGCATTACTTTGTTGTGGGCTTATCTATGTATTTGATTAAGCAGAGTAATGTTTTAAACTGAAATCCACTTTTCATTAACATAATGCATTGAAATGTTATATGCGATTTGAAGTATTACTTCAGGAGGTCCTTTTATAAGTAAAGCTTTATAAGTGAAATTTACTAACAGCATATACATTTGGTGTTGCATCACATTATTCAAAGGAATTCACTGTTAAGAATTTATTTTATTTTTTTTTTATTTTACATGTGTTGACCGGGCTAGTCTAGCTGGATATATGTCTATTTTCAGCAGAGGCCCAGGGAGAAAAGCTCCAAGCAAAAACAATAACAATGTTAAAAAAATGTATAACATAGGCATATAAACTAATCGTACAGTAGTAACATTGGTAAAAGGGAAAAAAAGGAAATATAGTTATAAAAGTGTTGACTATAGACATTATGCTAAAAGTTAAACTAACTCAAAATAAGCAAGTATATTAGAAACAAAAAGGGTATGGGCAGAAAGAGTAAAGTCCTTAAATTTTATCCTATTACTAAGAGGAAAGCAAAAGAGAAGTAACTAGATTAGAAGGCAAAAGATGGGGGGGAGGGGAAGGGTATGAGCTGGAGGGAAATAAAAGTTTCAGTCAGGGTTAGCACAAGGACAGAGCCACTGAGTTTTCAGATTTTCTTTAGTGTGTTTTTTGAATTGAGAGGTAGATGCTAGGGTAGGTAGTTCAGGAGGGAGCTGATTCCAGTTTTTCCCTATAGTGATTGAGAAAAGTGAATCACCAGCTTTGTTGTTAGATTTAATTGAGGAGACAAGGAGTTTATTTGCTGAACGTAGTGTAGCCAGATTTTTATATGGAGAAATCAGATTAGTGAGGATGGGGGTGTCATTTGGGTGGTATAGGATCTTTTGGGTGATAAGTAACTGTTGACAGAGTATATGGTTCTGTATTTCTAGCCATCCTAGTTGTTTAAGGTTAAGGCAGTGGTGAGTTTTAAAGGGAGAGGATGTGACGAATATAGCTATGCTATTATAGCAGGTAGAAAGTTTGGAGATGTTATTTTTAGATAGGTTAGTAAATATAGCAGAGGCATAGAAAAGGGTAGAAATCAGGTGGGTTTGGGTGATAGTTTTCCTGGCTGAGGGGGTAAGGAAGGGTTTAATTCTATAGAGAGTACCAAGTTTTTTGTTGACAGACTTTATGGTGGAGTTAATACTTTTGTCATAGTTAAGATGATTATCAATTGTGACACCTAATAGGTGGGTGGTAGTTTCTGGTGCAATGTTAGTAGCATTGTTAGAGGTTATAGTGAAGATTGGAGTGGGTGACTTATGAGTTGGAGTAAAAAGCAGTAGTTTTGTTTTTTTAGGATTGAGGAGAAGGCGGTGTTGCATGAACCAGTTTTCAACATTTTGGAAAGCAGTTTAGATGAGGGACTGGAGGGAGGATATGTTATTAGTAGTACAGATTAAGGTAGAGTCATTTGCATATTGAATGCAGGTGGCTTGGGGTATGTTCATGTGGAGGTCATTAATAAATATGGAAAAAAGAAGGGGACCTAAGATAGAGCCTTGAGGGACTCCAATATTTACAGGAAGTAATGAAGACAGATTGTTTTTACAGCTTGCTGTCTGTTTTGAAGATAACATTTGAACCATTGTAATGCTTGCTGATCAAGAGAATGGTACTTTAGTTTATCTATAAGAAGAGTAGGATTAACCATATCAAAGGCTTTTGACAGGTCTATGAATAGTGCAGAGGAAAAGGAGTTATTGTTACGATTTTTGTTTATAGAGTCAGTAAAGGAGAGAAGAGCAGTAGTAGTGCTATGGAATGGTCTAAAGCCATGTTGGCAGTTGGATAGTAGATTATTTTGTAGTAGATGGTTGAGTAGTTGTTTGTGAATACATTTTTCCATTATCTTAGCTAATGGGGAGAGTAAGGCAATAGGTCGGTAGTTAGTGAACTCAATTGAGGTTACACCTTTATGTAGAAGGATGATGTGGGATACTTTCCATATGGTAGGGATTTTGCCTTCAGAGATGGTTCTGTTAATGAGGATGGATATGGGGTAGGCTATGGCTTTTGCGGCAATTTGAAGGTATTCGGATGGGAGACGGTCAGCAGATGGGGTGCAAGGTTTTAGTTTGTTAAGTAGCTTTTGTATAAGAGATGTAGGAACAGGGTGTATATGAAAGGTTGGGGATAGAGTCTTGGAGGAATTAGATGGAGAAGCAGTTAAAAGTGGTAATGGGTTGGCTAGGGATTGAATGGCTTCTGTAAAGTAGTTATTAAAGGTATCAGGGATTTGGTTGGAATTATTTTGGTTGAAACCTAATGGGGTGGGAGTAGTAGTGTTTCCTGGCTGAAGAAGTTTGTTAATACCTGACCAAAATTTTTGTGGAGTTTGTTGTGAAGTTTGTTGGAGGTTTAGGTAGAAGTCTTTTTTATCCCTAAGAGTATTTCTTTTGGTGGTGTTTCTCAATTGTTTAAAGAGGAGGTGGTCAGATGGGCATTTGGTAGCTCTCCATTTAGCCCATATTTTATTTCTAAGGAGCATTTTTTGCCTAGTTTGTTTAGTTAGCCATGGGGCAGATTTGGATCTTATTCTAGTAGAGCGGTAAGGTGAGTGGTGATCTAGTATTTGAAGAAAGTTAGTGTTAAAGTAGGTTACAGCCTCATTAAGTTCAAGATAGGTTAGTGGTGACCAATCACATGCTTTTAGTTCATTTAGAAAGCTATCAGGATTAAAGAATTTTTTAGAGCGTGAAGTTTTGACATTATGAGTAGTTGGAAATTGAACTTTTTGTCTAATAATGTAAGTGAGCATGTGGTCACTGATATTATCGGGAAGGGTTCCTGGAGTATAATTGTTAGGGTGGCTATTAGTTAGTATCCAGTCAAGGGTGGATTCTTTCCCATTAGGATTGTGAATTCTAGTTGGAGTGTTTATTAATTGAGAGAAACTATATAGATTTATATGGTTAGTTGGGGTTAGGGAACTACAGGTGAGCCAGTCTATGTTGAAATCACCCAGTACAATGGTCTCTTGTGGTAGTTGGGTAGATAGGTAATTAAGTAGGTTTTCAAGAGTATTAGTATTGTTTCCAGGGGGAAGATACATACAAATAAGGTAGATCGATTTTGAGTTGTTTATTTGGAGTTTGGTTGATAACAATTCGGATTTGGTGTCTAATGATGGAAACTTGTTAAAGAGGGAAACTTGGAGATTAGCTTTATAGATAATAGCTATACCTCCACCTTTTTTTGTTTTGCGGTCGTGTCTAAGGATATTGTAACCTTGAGGGGTAATTTCCTGGTCTAGTGTAGTAGGTTTTAGCCATGTTTCTGTGAGACATAAAATGTCAAATGAGTGCAGATCTAGGAGTGCATGCAAGTGGGAAATTTTATTGTTGATACTTCTGATATTGAGGTGAGCTATCAGGAGGGAGTTAGGTGCTTTAGCTAATGTGGAATACATTGGTAAAGTTACATTATCTAGGTTATTGGTATTGTTATAGTTGGGGCCAGGGTTTGGATGAATATCCCCGTCTGTGAGGAGGTGAGATTGGTGATGTTGTTGGATATTAAACATTTTATGGACATTATTAAGACTTTTTTTGGGAGTGAAGTATGTCACGTGTGTTGCTCTGTGATATTTTGGGAGTATATAGTTAGAAGTAGAGGTTATGTTACTGTGAGTAAGGGTGTTGATACAAGCAGATGGTAGAGTTTGTTGGAAATGAGGGTTTTGTTTAAATAGAGTACGATTTTCAAAGAAGGTGAGAGAATAGGGTATGGTTAGAGAGGCTATTGTGCTAGTTAAGAATAGCATGTATGTAAAAATAGTTCTTTGTGTTGTGGCCATGGTAAAGATTAGATAATGGATGAGAGTAAGTAGTGTGAGGAGATAAGGTAGAAAAATAAAGGAGGATGTTAGCAGAGAATGGGGAGGGTTTATAGTATAACATAAGAGAAATTAATGGAGGTTGAGAAGGAGTAAGAATGGTAGGTAGTTAGTGCAGAGGATGGAATTAGGATAGGTAATAGGGGTGTCGTTTAGATGATTGGTGATTAGAACTATTAGGTCAGATAGAGATAGGGGAGTGGCCTTGTGATTGGGATCTTTGTGATTGGTTTGGGAAGTAAAGGGGTGTGTTTAGTGAAGTATAAGTGTAGGAGTAGTGGGGTGGGTGGAAATTGGGGGTAGGGTAGGGAAGCGGAGTGATCCCGCAGGGCGAACGGAGCAGGGCAGAGGATAGAGGGGTGTTCCAAAGCGGGAATGGAGCAACAGTATCTAGGGGCAGACAGTAGAGAACAATAATACTAAAATAAGGGGGGGTGTATGGCTGCTGGCAGCTATGGCAGGAGAACTACTGCACCTAGGAGGTGCAGAGGTCAAGTATTTACAAAAAGTAATCAAAAAGACAAAGGATTTGTCTGTAACATACAATATTAGTTGCTGTGGCTTTTAGTCCAAGGGCAATTGGATGACCCAGGAGAGTAAATACTCATGCACGTTTAGGTAGGTGGATTGAGCTGGTCCAGGAGTCCAATAGGGCACAACAGTTGTGGAAAGGTAAGAATAGAAGCTTTGAACAGAATATTAGTTGCTGTGGCTTTTAGTCCAAGGGCAATTGGATGACCCAGGAGAGTAAATACTCAGGCAGGTTTAGGTAGGTGGATTGAGCTGGTCCAGGAGTCCAATAGGGCACAACAGTTGTGGAAAGGTGAGAATAGAAGCTTTGAACAGAATATTAGTTCTGTGGCTTTTAGTCCAAGGGCAATTGGATGACCCAGGAGAGTAAATACTCGGGCAGGTTTAGGTAGGTGGATTGAGCTGGTCCAGGAGTCCAATAGGGCACAACAGTTGTGGAAAGGTGAGAATAGAAGCTTTGAACAGATTGCTATACAGACTAAACACCAGGGATCGCTCAGCAGCCACGTGTAGTGAGGGGGATTAAAGATTATTAAAGATTAAAGAAGTACTAAGGTATATCATATTCTGTAGAATGACTATAGATACGATTTCATTAAACCTCCCTCTAAATGCTGATCTTCTTCAGTTTTCTTTTTTAAATACTATCGGATGCTTAAGTTTCACTGGGACATGCTATGAGCTGGTGCATCTTCCCTTGACCAGCACCTTTCAATGTAGTTAATCCCCAACCATTTGAAGGGTATCAAATTCTACATAAGTACATATTATTTTGATTCCTACAGATCAGTACTGATGTCCTTAATTTGCATTAAAGCATGTAAATCAATCTGAATTTCTGTCAAAATGATAAACTCACCATACGTATCTGTGATCAGTCATGCTCAGTGACAAATGTGGTAAGAAAGTGCAAACTTTTAAAAGTAAGATAAAAGCAACTTTACACTTGTAAAATATTAGCAAGCGGTGGAAATTCAACTTAATGCTTAATTACTTCCATGGAAATGTATATTTTCCAAACTGAAGTAAATGTTATATAAAGTTGTTTTATGCTGATGACAATGACAGTAGCTGTAATGGCAGGAGTTGGGATTTTCAAGTGTCATTTTTTTTAAAGCTAAGCATCCATGGCAAATGTTATTTGCAATGTCACTGAACATTCCATTGTCTGCAGATCTGTTGGCATATGATGTCAATGAAAATGATAAGAGCTTCATTTTGTTTCATTTGTGGATGATGATGAACAGATTTACAGCACATATACATATACAGGTGCTTTACTTTATATAGATAGGGTGGCCTAATGGTTAAGGTGTTTGCTTTACAAACACAAGGTGCAAGGTTTGAGTCTCACAAGGGATGATTGGCTAGGCTTAAAATGGCTCACAAGGGCAGTTAGCTTAGTACTAACCTATGAACCTATGATATGATAAAATTATTACTTATGCTGCACTTAGAGCATTTGGTAATGATGCTATAATTATTTTTCTTGTATCATTCATTTTAAGACTCCTTTCATTATGTGACTGCAGCCATGGTTTAAAAGAGATTTAGGTGTACACAGTTCAGGCATGATTTCATGTGTTTTGCTGCAGAGCTGATGACTGTTGCATTTTATTACATCAGCTTTCATTAGGATTACTCATACATGCTGTCGCAGGTTAATGAATTATGCAACAGGAGGGATCAAAACCGAGAAAATACAATTTCAGCCTTGAGGAGAGTCATGTTCTCATGGGGGCCCTTGGGACAAATGGCAAGTGAACCTTTGGAAAAGGAGGGCATAAACAGAGAGCAAAGGTGTGAAGCCAGGTGGTTACTGTAGAAATGCTGTTGTGGGGAGAAACCACACATTGACACCTTGCAGAAAAAGTGCCATGATATGGTAGGATGTGTCAGAGAAAAGGCAGAATAGAATACAATTGCCCATAGCTGTACTGATGGGGGACCTCCTACACTTATCCCTTTAAAACCTGATTAGAAATACCTGCACTCCACATGGGGAGATGCGTATGACACTGAGGATAGTACAGGCATAATGACAGGTGGCGTGGACACTGACACTACACACCTCAGCATTATCCACAGAGATGTGCTCCAGGTTAATGAGTGCTGCTGATGTTTTTAAATTCAGGAGGAGCCTCTGGACAGTGCCACACAGTCACTAAGTTTAATGTCAGGGTCACACGCCCACAAAAGATACATAACTGCAGAACGTGACGATGAATCAAAAAATCAGGTAGATGAGTACTTTACATTGCAGGTTGTACAGGGAGAGACCCCTTGCTCTTTAACATCAGTGTTTCCTCAACCCCAGGAGCACCTCCTGAAGGATGACACCATCTTAGATGAAACAGTGTCCACCATGACACCTGTATAAAGGGATACCAGGCACAGGTACATGCCACAGCTACCTCCAAAAACACAAAAAGCATTGGCTGCCCAGAAGCAAATATGCTGTGACATTGTTTGGGCTCAGTCTGCTCCCACACAGGGTCAGGTACAGATGGGTAAAGTAGTGCAGGACATACGTGAGAATTTTTAAACCTACATGGAAATTGTAAAGAGTAAGGATAATGCCATGGTCACACTCATACAAAGTGTAGTTTGACACACAGCAGCCATTTCCACCTCCTTGTGCGCACTGGTCAGGACCTACCAGACTCAAGTATGAGTCAGTTGTGGATGGGAATGAGGACGTGGTGCTGTCTGGACACTTGGGGGCATATCACTTTATAGGTTAGTACTAGACTAAAAGCACCAAATGGAAGGAAAAAGTGCTCAAAACGAAGTAACCAGAAAATAAAAATATGAGCACTCAGTAAGCAACACCCAGAAGGCAGAAAAATCTGTTTAATAATCACTCCAAATAAAACAATCCGCAGCAGTACACACGAAAATACTCAAGTTAAAATGTGTTTTCGTCAGAATAATGACTTCATCTGATGAATGCATACCTCTTAAATCCAGCCTTATTTATACTACCAGCAATGTAAAACAACCAATCAGAAACTGATAGATTTAAAATAGCAAAATATATAATATTGTTTCTTTAAAAAAAATATATTTCTGTATCTAAAAACGATAAATAGATAGAAATATATATAAAGGCTATTTCATTAACAAAAAATGTTATAAATGCAATAAATATAGAATTCTGATAAAACCATCATAAAAATAAAAACAAAATACAAGCAGTTATTTCTTGAAGCTACAAAATTGCCAGGTTTAAATGAAGCAGTCTCCCTGGCCCCTACTTTAAAACTTAGATCAGCAAAGTTATAGCATGTAATTTTCATTTAACCCACCAGACGACATCATCATGATTAATGAACTGCTTGCATTTTGTTTATTTTTATGCTGGTTTTATCAGAATTCTATATTTATTGTATTTATAACATTTTTTATTAATGAAATAACATTTATGTATTTATATCTCTTATTTATTGTTTTTAGATACAGAAATATATTTTTTTTAAAGAAGAAGCATTGTATATTTTACACTTTTTGACTCTGTCAATTACTTTCTGATTGGTTGTTTTACATTGCTGGTAGTATAAATAAGGCTGGGTTTATGAGGTATGCATTCATCTGATGAAGTCATTATTCTGACGAAAACACATTTTAACTTGGGCGTTTATGTGTGTACTGCTGCTGTGGATTGTTTTATTTGGAGTGATTATTACATTACATGCGTACATGTGTTACATTTTTTTTATATTTATGTGTCTTTTCATATCAATGTGTCATCAGTTTTATGAAACATTTTGTTGTTGGTTTGTGATGAATGCAGTGGTGGTGTTTTTCTCCTGGGTTCTTGTAGATTGCCTTGTTTTTGGATCTTGTGGTGACCGTTGAGCTGGGAGTGTTCGTCTTGGGCCTTCAGGGATGGCGATTGCGTCGAGTGTAGGAACGGGAGCCTGGTTTGTGGATTTCAATCTTTGGTGGTGGTCAAGGATTGGTCCAGACATTAGAATGATGATGGTGTTGGTGGATAGAGCTGCTGGACTCAGTGAGGATGGTGTGGAAGGAAAAGACTGTTGTGGCCAATGTAAATTGATCGAGCTTAAGGTAGTAGTATGCCGGTGGACAGGATTGGAGTGATCTGAGGTGAACGGATGGGACTCTGGAACTTTTTGTTGGTGTTTAGGATGGAGTTGGTGATAGTATGGATGGTGTGGATGGTAGGGTGGCTGCGGTCACTGAATATCGACTCTGAGTCTGGCAAAGAATGGTTATTTGTATCTTGATCCCTTGGACTCTGCTGTTACTGCTGTTGCTGTTATATATTTTTTTAACTGTAAGTTATTTGCACATGAGCTTTCAATAATGTAATTTCGTTCAGCTGTGCACCTGCTGTATGGTCTGAATGACAATAAAGTTTTTCTTGACTCTGTTAAACTGATTTTTCTGCCTACTTCCTGTTGCTTCCTGAGTGCTCATATTTCTTATTTTTAGTACTTGACTAACTGCCTTTGTAGGCCATTTTAAGCCTAGCCAATTACTCCATATGAGAATCAAACTCTGCGCCTTCTGTCTGTAAAGTAAACAATTTAACCATTACCAGCCTCCCAGCACTTTGAACTACAAGCTCTTCCCAGGAAAGTACTACAAATAGTAGAGGGACCTAACACAACAGAATTCAGACAGGCCTCACCAGTTTTCATCTACATGCAGTCGAACCTCTCATTTCAGATCTCGGTCCTGCAGCGGTGTGAGATCACTACTGATGTGCATCCAGTAGGTCACATCATCGCAGCAGGTCAACATCAAGCTCACATTACAGCACTTCCTCACTATCATGGGCATCATCACCCACCTTATCTTTATCGAACATTGTGTATGACATATTTGACCTTGACCTGCTGTAACTCAAGAATTAGCACAGCAGGTAGTGAAAACATATCACAAGGTCAACACCATGCATTAAACTAGACTAATTCCACTGTTTAAGGTTAAAGGCAATGTATTAAAAATATATCTGTCAATCAGTCTATATATATGCAGAGCCAGATCATGGTCAAATGGGGCCCCAGGCAGGGTAATGGATTAGGGTCCCCACACACAGCAGCCCCCTGTATTCATTATTCCAGTGTCCTATTGCTTGGTTATTTATCCCTAGTTACTATCAGAACTGTATCATGATCAGCTGGGGCTCTAGGCAGAGTAATATTCTGGGACTCCCTACAGCAGCCCCACCCTCCCGGCAGTCATTGCAGTGTCCCATTACCTAACTCTTTCATACCAGTTAAAATAAACACTGTTCAAACCTGTAAGTGCACATACTATTTTCTTTACTTCTACAATGATTACAGATATTTGGATTTAATTTAAAATGTTTATTTCAAATTTTATAGCACAAACACTGATAACCATTGCTAAACAAAACAAAAGAATACAAACACACAATAAAAAAAGACTTAGCATGAACAGTAAACTTCTCTGCCTTTGAAACTCACATTCATCAAAACAGCATTAAAACCCACAGTCAAAGAAAATGCATATGGCCAGTGGTGGATTAAATTTATCTTTGGGCTCCTTTCAAGCCATAGACCCCTTGCTCACATTTTTAGGACCGTGCATACATGCATGTATTTTTTATTTGGGTCTATATTATATGTTTGAAGTCTGAAAACTTTGAATCTCATAAGAGCGACTCCATATGAGCGAAGTTTTCAAACTTCAAACGTACAATATAAACAAACTAAAAATAAAAAAAACTACATAAACGCTCTGTGCAGGGGCAAGCCTATATTAAATCAATAATTTCGTGTCCACTTTCAGATTACAACCCTCTTATTTTGAAGTTTCAAATTGAGTTTAAACCATTAACTTTCTGTTCTAGAATCCCATCTTATATTACAAAAATCAAAGAATTCAAACCAGGGTTACTGTCAGAACTCCAATTTTTTCTTGATATTAGTTATACTACTGAGATTAATATAGTGTGATATAGGATACACCAAAAGCCTATATATTTGGCAAAACCCTTAGCTGGTATAAAAATAAAATTAAAGAATGGGATTCTGAATTAAACGAATTGCAATCTCAACTCCTGTTACTTAACTCTAAAAAAAACCCAAATCCATAGATACTAAAAAGGAAATAGAGGATTTAAATAAAAAGTATAATGAATTTTTAACCCACAAAACTAATTTAGCATTACAATGATTAAAAGTAAATTCTTATGCTACTTCACCTAGGCACTTATATAACTATCTATGAAGATTAAAATACAATCCAAAACTAATAATATTGGTAACATCCAACATGAAGGGATGGAAAAGAAAGTTTCAGATGTAGTAGATATTCTTGAAGCATTTAAAGATCATTATGTAGAGCACTACAAAAATGAAAATCTATTGATGATTGACTTCAACAATTGGCTAAGCTTCTGGTGTCATTCTAAGGGGATCCAGTATCTGTCTGCCTGGGATGACATGATCGACAAGCCACGATGCTTTGCCAGAGATGGCCTGCACCTGTCGTCCCTGGGATTCCGGATACTGGCTAAGGGTCTAGCCACCCCTATAGTGCCTTTTTTAGGCAAGGTTCAAATGACAAATTCACCACCCTAACAGGTACAGGCCAGAAGAATCTGAGGGTATTGCTACTCAATGCTAGACATCTAAACCTAAAAATGCACTCTCTCGAGGCACTCCTTAAAATGGAGAACATCGACATCTGTGCAGTGACAGAGACCTGGTTCAAGGCTCCAGAGACTACCCCTGCATTACCAGGCTATAATTCATACCACACCTTTCGGCCACCTAACCTGGACCGAAACACTAAAGGCAGAGGTGTGTCCATATTCATTAAGGATATCCACACCTCCAGGCTAGTTGCTCAGCATAATGCATCCGAAATGATCCAAGTGCAACTAACTCTGGGCAAGACCACAATCCAAATTGTAGCTTGCTACAGATCCCCCACCATGCCCCAGGATTCCCACTCCTCATTTCTTAATACACTGGAAAATATTAGAGTACAACCTAACACCCTAATAATGGGCGATTTCAACTACCCTACCATTAACTGGGAAAACTACTCATGTACCAACTCCTGCGCTCAACAATGTTTTCTGGAATTCATAAATTCCAATGCCATGGATCAACTTATCCACACCCCCACCAGGGGCAGCAATATCCTAGACCTGGTTATTACCAACATGGGCAACCAGTGCTCCACACCAGAGGTCAATTCCTCCTTGGTCAGATCCGACCACAAGCTAATCACCCTAGACATCCACATACTTCCCCCACCCCCCATTAGGGAAACCACAGTAAAAAATTTCTCTAAAGCCAACTTCACGCTTCTTAAGATAGAAGTGGCAAACTTCACGACACCCATGCTGATGGACAATAGAGGTATGACTGCTGAATCCTACACAAATGCACTTTATAAGCACTTACACAAGTGCATGGATCATGCAATCCCTAACAGAACTAAGATGCTATCCTCCAAAAAAAGGAAGCCAATCTGGTGGTCCCCTGCCATAAACAAACTCTACAACAGAAGAAAGAAACTGTTGCAAAAAAGAGTAAAATCCCATGATTGGAGAAACTCCCTGGTCAGCCTCAGTAAGAAGCTGATATCCCTCATAAAATCCTCCAAAGCTAGTTATGAAAACAAAATCGCTACTGACTCTAAAGACAACCACAAAACATTCTATAGCTATGTCAAGAATCTCAATGGCAATACTCAGATCTGCTCTGAGTTACAGCACAATGGCACTAAATATACAGAACCAACGGATATTGCCAACATCCTGACAGATAGGTTCAGTACTAACTTTACCCCTCTGTCATCCCCTAAAGGGACCATCTCTATACCAGAAGAATGCAAAGTTCCTGTAATCACGGCTGCACAGGTAAAAAACACACTATCCAAAGCCAAGAACACAGCATCCATGGGACCTGACGACATCCCAGGCTGTGTTCTACATGAACTACAGAACGAACTGGCACCCCACCTAAGTACCATGTTCAATCATAGCCTCACCTCAGGCTATGTGCCCACTGAATGGCACACAGCAACAGTTATCCCACTCCACAAAGGGGGAGCCAGCACAGACCCCGGAAAGTATCGCCCCATTAGCCTAACGAGCCTGGTCTGCAAGGCTATGGAGAGTATCATCATGGAACTTATAAACAATGACATTGGCAATCTCCAAACTCAGGACCCCACCCAGTTCGGGTTTGTAAAAGGCAGATCATGTCTCTTAAACCTGATAGACTTCTTTGAAGCAGTCACCAAAGCCATAGATGAGGGTAAGGTGGGTCACACAGCCTACCTAGATCTCGCCAAGGCTTTCGATACCATCCCCCACTCTGGAATTATAGATAAACTCACTAAACTAGGTATAAATCTCTATGTCACAAGATGGGTTGCCAACTGGCTCACTAACAGAACCCACACTGTGAAAGTAGCAGACTCCAAATCCAACTTCACACCAGTGACAAGTGGAGTACCACAGGGTTCAGTCCTGGGTCCTCTCCTGTTTGGTATCTACTTCTCTGAAGTACAGGCCAACACAGAAGGTCTTTGGCTAACAAAGTTCGCAGATGACTGCAAACTAGGAGCCATAATCAAAACTCCAAAAGATGTGGACATCCTACAAAAGGGCATCGCTGAGACAGATGCCTGGTGTCAAAGCCATGGCCTCAAGCTCAATGCCAAAAAGTGCACTGTCATCCTTTTTGGTAAAAACTCAGTACCCATGAACTACCACATAGGTGGTAGTCTACTTAACACCAAAAGTGTGATAAGAGACCTTGGGACACAGGTGGACAGTAGTCTCTCCTTTGATAATCACATCGCCACAGTAGTCAGGGAATCCTTCTATGTGGCACACCTCATCACAAAAGGTTTCTCATCCAGGAAAAAAGAGGTAATTGTTCCCCTCTACTCGTCACTCATTAGACCCATTATTAGTACAATGCCCCTTTTGGTATGTACCTCACAAAACATCTACAACAACTGGAAAGGCCACAGAAATACCTCACAAAGAGGATTACTGGCCTCAAAGAGATGCCCTATGCAGACCGTCTCAAAAAACTACAGCTTTACTCCGTTGCATATCTCCTACTCAGAGGCGATCTCTGCCTAACACACAAAGCTATGTCAAACCCAGAGCTTTTAGACATGCTCCACTTAAAGAAATCCCAATCCCTACAAGCTACACGCTCTATGGACCTAAACCTCATCACCACAATAAACAGAGCATGCTGGAGGGATAGATTCCTGTCCCAGAGACTTCCCATACTCTGGATCAAACTACCTATCTATATCAAACAAAGCTCCTCATTAGCACTCTTCAAGAAAAATCTTGATGATTTGATGGGAGATAGGAAATTCACCCCGGGGATCACTTCTGTGGCTCTGCTCGACAGTGGCACAGGAAAATAATTTTCTTGGGTGTCGAAAGCCAGGGTACATTTGGCTAGGCTTATATAGGCCCGAGGGCCAATAGCCTAGTACCTACCTATGAACCTATGATCAATGGAATCTGGAAGCAATTTCCACTAAACTAAAAATAATTCCTGAAGAGCTAAAGTTAGATCTTCAAATGCCTATTTCATATAAGGAAGTAATAGACAAGATAAAAGAAAGCACACCTAATAAAGCCCAGGATTAGATGGTATAATTATAGAGATGTACAAACGTTTTCCCACATCCATAATTTCCTTTTTCCACAAAATGTTGCTAGAAGTTCAAACACAAGCAATAAGTCCTCCTTCTAAAAGAAAATAAAGACCCTGACCTTTGTAGCTCGTATAAACCAATATCTTTATTAAATAATGATTATAAGATATTTATGAGAATTATAGTTAATATAATGAAAATTCCTTTATCCAAAATAATTAAACATTAAACCAGTTTTATATATAACAGACATACACATGACAATATTAAAAGTGTATTACCTCTTACTGAATATTTAGACAGGGAAAATCAAGAAGCACTGATAGTTGCATTAGACATAGAGAAAGCCTTTGATTCCTTAAATTGTGATTATTTATCTAAAATCCTAGTTTAATTCAACTTCCCTCTTCTTTTGTCCATCTCATAAAGCATATCTATAAAAATAATCTAGTTTATGTTAAATTAGGACCTTTTACTTTGGAATCTATTTGTCTAAATAAGGGCACTAAACAAGGATGTCCCATGTCACCTATTTTGTTCATGTTGACTATTGAATTTTCTTGCTGTTATAATATGCATCAATCCAAAAATAAAATGTGTGGATATTTATGGTCAATATAATTCGAAGATTATGTTGTTTGCTGATGATATACTCCTTATATTACCTAATTCCAAAAAAGCATTACAAGAATTAGATTTATTAATTGAAAAATATTATATGATTTTGGGTCTTCATTTTAAAAAGTCAAAATCAAAATTCTTGCTATTGAACAAAAGGAAAGAATACAAGTAAACAAGAACCATATCATAGGCAAACAAGTTTCTACTTTAAGTTACTTAAGAATTGCTTTGTGCAAAAACTTGAATGAGATAATATCAGTTAACTTCACTAATGTAATGTCATTAATATAATAAAAAACTTCTGTGGACAAGTGAAATAAAATATGTTTTACTTTTGGGGATAGGTTACAGTTGATAAAAATGATTCTACTTCCCAAGATCTTCTGCGTACCTCAAGCTATTCAGATGCATCCTAAGAGACATCTCCTTTAAGAAATAAACACAATCTTATTAAAGTTTCTATGGTTTCCTCAAAGAAACAGAGTGGCCTTCACACATCACATTAGGCCATGGGAAATAGGAGGACTAAACTTTCCCGATATTGAATCCTATATAAAGGCTTCCATATATAAAACTGTCATAGAATGGATAAATCCCATTTACTCCTCTAATTGGAAATTGTTGATACTGTTATACTAATAAATGAAAATACCTTATTAAAAAACTTCTCAGTAAAAGACAAAACGTAATAAATTATGGTATTTATTAAGTATTGATATGCGATATAAGATAACAAGACCTACTAAATTAAACTTGATTAATCATCTTTTTAATGTCTTTAGGAAATTTGTCAATGTAAATATGATATAAAACTTTGGTTTGATCTTTTAATTCCATTTATCATTGCAAAGAACTTTCCCGATAAAATACATAGAGAGCTCCTTATTTCTTGGGAACACAAGAACTTTATTTGTTGGCAACAATGCATCAAAGATCAAAAGGTCTAAGATATGCAATATATAAAGACATTTTATGAAATACCATCTCAAGATGGGTTAATACTTCAGAACATTTTAATGTATTCTCAGGATCTATGTAGGATAATTAATAATTCTTCTTTTAAGAATACTCCAACACTCGTAAGCTGCTTGTATGAAATTATCTATAATAATCATAACATGAAGAATGGTATTTCAAATTTATATAGAGAGTTAATAACTTACAAAATGATACCTAAATCATCTCACTGACAACATATCACTAACGGTCACTCGATACAGCTATCATTAGAAAACAAATCAAACATTTTACTTTCTGTTAAGCACACGTAGTTCACAGTACTGTAGAATTTTCAATTGGGAATTTTTACATAGAGCTTTTTTATCTCCTGATAAAATTGCTAAATTAGTTCCTCCAGAAATTAAGTTGGAAATTTCAGCAAGAGTCTAGTGCTGATTGGAATCCTATTTGTATTACTGTATTAACATTAAAACTTACTGGAGTGCTATTAATAACTTTCTGCAGGCTGTATTAACTGAATCCTTTGTTCTATCTAAAGCTCTAATTCTATTAAATGTAAATTAAGGTCCTCACTTGAATAAAACAAACATATTTACTATGGACAATATTAGCAATTACCAGGAAATGCATAACCAGAAGATGGAACTCCAACACAGTGCCTACAATGGAAGATTTTCTGTCTTTACTGAAGAAAACAGCATTGATGGAAATTAAAATTAAAGAACTTAGAATTTATCCTAAGCCATTAGTAAATAACCCTTGGAGGAAAGTGTTATCATTGATTGATACTTTGCAACTAGAACCAGTTTCACTCTGATAACTGTAAAATTGTCTTCTTTATTCATATTTTATGATCTGTGCTGTTGGCTTAAACATCTGTGTTTACTTTGCGCTGTTGAAATGCATTTTTAACTGCTGCATACACTTGTAATGAAATTGCTCCTGCTTTACATTGAGCTAACTGTTTATTGCTGTTCATTGCTGTGAATTCTATGTGCTTAAACAGATGCTGTGTTTTTTTTTCTTTCTCACTAACATCCCTGCTGCTGCCCTATATTGTTTACTGAATTTGTTACTGAATATCTCCTGCTGTTCTATCCTTCTTCTTACAGGTCTCTCTCTTCCTGCTTGCTTCTATTCTTATGCTAACCCTTCCCTCTGGCCTCTCCAGCTATCTCCCCTACACTTCCTAGCTGATTTCTGTTCTTCTTCTTCCCCTCTCTCAAACAGTGAAAATACTAATAGGAGACCTCTTTTTCCCTTACAGCCTGCCGGGTCTTGCGTCTCCCACCTCCCAAGGTGTTCCTCTACAGTATTGGCCAGACTTACCACCTCTGACTATCAAGCCAACTGGAATCCTACTCAAGTGTTCTACAGATGTAACGCGTCGCTGCCCAGAGATCCAGAGACCTTAAAGTGCATGGGTCTTACCTACTGTGTTTGTAAACTATTTCTGCTTAGTGTGGTGCCCCTCCATGCGTAGCTAGCAGCCTGCAGCAGTCTCCTTCCCCCGTAACCCCTACTCTTCTCCTCCACTACGCAACCTGGTTGCGATTATTTCTTTGGTCACTAGGTGGCAGTATCACCCTTCCTCTTATTTTGACCATATATCCCTATAGACCAGACCGTGTTTGCAACTATAACATATCTAGTGACTCTCCTCACTATTTTGGCCCTTAGTTTTAAAATAAGCCTATAGTTACATCCCAGTACACCCATACCTGACCTGACACAGGCTCTTTTGCCTATTTGTCAAAATCACTGATTGTCTGTTGTTGGGCAATCCTCCTCTCCTTGGCTCTACCCGCTCCGTTCTCCCTACGGGCTCACTTCACTCCCCTACCCTGCCCCCAATTTTCACCCGTTCCCAGCACCTCTACATTTATACTCCACATAACCACACACACTCCCTAACCATCCAATCCAATCATCCCACCACCAGCCAATCAGCCTTTCTCACAACCCACCCTATACCCATCACTACTCTCCTCCCCCACCTCCTTCACATTACTCTGCCCAACCTACCTCTCCATCTACTCTGTATCATATCCACTCTCCAACTACTGCTAACCTCACCATGCCTTGTTTACCTTCCTCCTTCTCATTTCAAACACTCCTTCTTCTCATCTTATCATATTTGTACTATCCCACCCAGCCCCTTTCCATCAAGCATTTACCAGCCTTTCATACTACTTACCCACTTCACAATCCACCCTCATACCCATCAGTCATTATATCCCCCACCTATATCCCAACAAAAAACATCTACTATTTCCCTACAAGCTCATTCCTCCCTATAAGCACTCTGCTCCCTCAAACTACCATACCCTTGCAAGTCCCACAACACTCCACTCTGACAATAAGCTCTCCAAGTACCTCCTCAGCCTAATTCACCAGTTAACCACCATCATTCTCTCTGGTGACATACACCCTAACCCAGGCCCCCTTACCCCCTCCTCAACATTCAAACCCATCCTATTCACCTCTCTAAATGCCCAAAGCATAGCCAACAAAATTCCCCACCTCCACTCTTGGCTTCTTTACAATAAACCAGATATCCTGTCTATTTCTGAAAGCTGGTTAAAACCTCACATAAAGGACTCAGAAATAACACCCCCAACTACTCCATCATCAGAAAAGATAGAACCCACAGAAAAGGTGTAGGAGTAGCTTTCCTATACTCATCCTCTCTATCTGTTACCCCCTGTACTAAACCCATTCCCCAATTCAACAACGCCAAATTAATCTTGGCCCTACTTCAACTAAACAAACATGACTACATATGCATAGGTTCTCTATACATTCCCCCTGGGTACAACATCTCTGTACTCAAAGATATTCTCTCCTGGCTTTCCACCAATATCAGTAATGAAACAATAATCTTAGGTGACATGAACATAAATTGGTCCTCCATTCAGTCCCCCACAAACTCCTTAAACATTAGACTTTATAATTTCTCTCAGCTAATCAATTCTATCACTAAACCTCTAAAAACCTCTCCATGGGTAGTATCCTTGACTAGGTCTTAGTTACTCATCCTCATTATTTCTCCAATAGTGGCACACTTCCTAGCTCTCTCAGTGACCACCACCCCACATTTGCCCACTGCATTCCCTCCCCCGTACAAATATCTCATAACTACATTTCCACTCATTCCCTAAAGAACTTTAATCCCAATACCTTCTCAACTTCACTAAAATTAATAAACTGGAGCCCTCTGAAAACTCTCCCCCTGGATAATGCCATATCCTACTTCAACTCTACATTCTTAAACATCCTAGACTCACATGCCTCTCTAAAAACTAAAAGAATAAAAAGCAAAACTGCCCCATGGCTAACCAAGGACACACTACCATGCGCCTTAGAGGCAAAGCTTGGGTACACCACCAAAAATATAAGCCCCCTCCACCCTTAACAAATACAAAGTGCTCCGCAACAAAGTCAAAAAGCTTGTCATAGCAGACCGAAAAGCTTATTTCTCCATATTGCAAACTAGCCATAAAACAAATCCTAGAAAATTCTGGAATGGGATCTCCACCCTCCTCAATCCTGGCAAAAAAGAAAACCCTTGTCCTGACCCCAATGCTCTAGACATAGACCTGGCCACTCAAGTCAGTTCTTTATTCATCAACTCTGTTAGCAAACTTACCTTTTCCTTCACTACCACTACTGCTATTACAACCCCTGCCTATCCTCCTCTTCCCCTTCACTCTCAAATATCACCACCTCTCAATCTCCTCCTTTCTCTATAAAACCCATTCCCACATCTACCATAAAAAAGTTCTCCAAAAACTGAAACCCTGCTCCAGTGCCCCTGACAACATTCCCTTATACTTTCTTAGTATAGCCACCAAATCCATTGCCTTTCCCATCTCTGTCTTAATCAACAGGTCTATCCAATAAGGCTGTGTACCCCAACTTTTGAAAATGGCCTTTGTCTTACCCCATCGCAATCTTATCCCCCATCTCCAAAGTTCTTGAGAAATGTATCCGTTTACAACTTCTACCCTATCTCACACACAATCACTTACTAACTCCCACATAGCATGGTTTCAGACCAGGCCACAGCACTACCATGGCTCTTCTGTCCTTCCTTGAAACTGTCAAAAAAGCCTGTGACTCTGGACATATTGTATCTACACTCCTACTGCACCTCTCTAAGGCCTTCAACACCATCTCTCACAACCTTCTTCTAGCTAAACTCTCTAATCTAAACCTATCTATCTCATCTCTCAACTGGTTCTCTAGTTACCTCTCAAATAGGCAATAAGCAGTTAAATGGAAAAAAGCCACTTCCCCATTCCTCAGCACCCCCACTGGTGTACCACAAGGATCCATACTGGGTCTCCTCCTGTTTAATATTTTCATAAATGATTTTCACCACTCAATCCCTAACACAAATCATATCCAATATGCAGACGATTCAACTATAATCTGTTCTGCCACCTCCATCCCCACTCTCCTAAAACTAACCCAAGATGCTTTTTCTACCACTGAACAGTAGATAAGAGATAATCACCTAGTACTCAATGTCTCAAAAACCAAACTTATGTCATTCACCCCTTCTAAAACAACCACTATAAATAAAATAAAATTGCCAGCCACAACAATACAACACTCAAAGTCATTCCTGAGGCCAAACTACTAGGTGTCCTCATTGATGATCAGCCAAAATTCACCTCCCACATACAAATTAACATAAAAAAAACCACCAGAAACTTAGTATGCTCTACCGCCATTGTTGCTACCTCACTCCCTCTACTAAGTTCACACTCTCTACCACATTCCTCATCCCGTCACTCCCATATGGTGCCCCACTCCTAACTAACCTACAATCCATACTTAAATCCAAACTCTCCTCCTGCTATAATAAGATTGCCAAGTTTGCCACTAGCCACAATTCTTCTACCCATCACTGTGTCACCTTTCACAAACTAAATGGTTAGAGCTACCCAAGTATCTCACCTACATTCAACTCACTCATACTCACAAACTCATTTTCAGTCCCTCCCTCTGTCCCTCCCTATCCTCATCATATGCACCTTCCAGAAAGATCCTTTAGCTCCAGCAATCAAAACTTGATAGAATTGCATAAACCCACCCACCCCCCTGGCAAAAATCTCCTATGCTATGCTCTTGCACATCAGTGGAACACCCTACCACCATCCATCCGCACCATCTCTAGTCACTCTTCCTTCAAAACCTCACTACACTCACACCTAACATCTCTCTCTGGGAATGCTCCTGCACCCATCCCACATAACTTCTTCTCCTCTCTATACCTCAAACATCTCAGGTACTCCTTTCCTCATAAAGTACTAGCAAGAAATTACAATTCCTATTTTTCTTAACCTTGATTGTTTGCTTCATATTGTATTTATAAATACTATGATTTTAGTTGTTCATAGGTTCATAGATAGATACTAGGCTATCTGCCCAAAGGCATTTATAAGCCTAGCCAGAATGTGTTGGCTTTCGCCACCCCCTTAGATTAGTTCCCTGTGCCTCTGTCCAGCAGAGCCATTGATGTGATCCCTGGGGTAAACTTTCTGTTTCCCATCCACTCTTCAAGGTTTCTCTTGAAGAGGGTTAGCGAGGAGCTCTGCCTAATGTAGATTTGAGTTTTGTTCTGGAGCATGGGAAGTCTCTGGGACAGGAATCTATCCCTCCAGCACATCCTATTTATTGTTGTGGTGAGGTTTAGATCCCTGGAGCATGTGGCTTGAGGGGATATGGTTTTCTTTAGGTGGAGCATGTCCATCAATTCTGGGTTTAACATGGCCTTGTATGTCAGGCAGAGATCACCTCTGAGTAGGCAGTATGCAACCGAGTACAGCTGGAGTTTCTTCAGTCGAGCTGCATAGGGCATCTGCTTGAGGCCAGTGATCCTCTTGGTGAGGTACTTCTGTGGTCTTTCCAGTTGTTGCAGGTGTCTTGTAAGGTACATTCCAAATGGGGCATTGTACTCTATGATGGGTCTGATGAGTGATGCGTAGAGGGGCCCAATGACCTCTTTCGATCTGGATGCAAACTCTTTTGTGATTAGGTGGGCCACATAGAAGGATTTTCTAACCACTTTGGCAATGTGATTATCAAAGAAGAGGTTACTGTCTACTTGGGTTCCCAGATCCCTTATTACATCTTCCATATTTAGGTGGCTACCACCTATGTGGTAGTTTGTGGGTACTTTGTTTTTTCCAAAGGGGTTGACTATGCACTTTTTGGCATTTAGCTTGAAGCCATGGTTTTGACACCAGGTATCTATCTCAGTGAGACCCTTCTGGAGGATGTCTGTATCAGCCAGAGAGTCAATTATAGCCCCTAGTTTGCAGTCGTCTGCAAACTTGGTCAGCCATAGTCCTGCTGTGCTTGCCTGTACCTCTGAGAAGTATATGCCGAACAGGAGGGGTCCTAGGACTGAGCCCTGGGGAATACCACTTGTAACCGGTTTAGAGTCAGACCTAGCTCCTGCAACTCTTACCATGTGGGTTCTGTCCATGAGCCAGTTGGCAACCCATCTTATGATGTAGGGGTTTATGTTCAGGATGGTGAGCTTGTCTATAATACCTGAGTGGGGAATGGTATCGAAGGCCTTTGTGAGGTCTAGGTAGGGTGTGTGGACCACTATTCCCTCATCTATAGCCTTGGTAACTGTCTCAAAGAAGTCCACCAGATTTAGGAGGCATGATCTGCCCTTAACAAAGCTGAATTGGGTAGGGTCCAGTGTTTGGAGGTTCCCAATGTCTCTGTTAATGAGATCCATGATGATGCGCTCCATAGCTTTGCAGACCAAGCTAGTCAGGCTAATAGGGTGATAGTTCCTGGGGTCTGTTGTGGCTCCACCTTTGTGAAGCGACATGACCATTGCTGTGCCCCAATCTGTGGGCATGTAGCCTGTGGAGAGGCTGAGTTTAAGCAGTGTGTTTAGGTGAGGGGTTAGTTCATCTTTGAGCTCATGTAGGATGCAGCCTGGGACACCGTCCAGTCCCATTGATGCTGTGTTTTGGCTTTGGAGAGGGCTGTTTTAACCTGAGTGTCTGTGATTTCAGGGACAACTACATTCTTCTGGTATAGTTATGGGCCCATTTGGGGGTGAGAGGGGGGTGAAGTCTGCACTGAACCTGTTTGCCAGGATGTTGGCTATATCGGCCGGTTCAGTGTATTTTGTGCCATTCTGCATTAAATCCAGGCAGATCTGAGAATAGTCACTTAGATTCTTTACATAGCTAAAGAATGCCTTGTAGTTATCTTTGGAGTCCCTGGCAATTTTTCTTTTGAAGCTAGCCTTGGATGATTTTATGAGGGAACGTAGTTTCTTGCTGATACTGATCAGGGATGTCTTCCCTTCTTGGGATTTTACACTTTTCTAAACTAGTTTCCTCCTTCTATTGTATAGCTTTTTTATGGCAGGGGTTCACCAGACTGGTTTCCTTTTCTTGGAGGAGTGAGTCATGGTTTTGTTTGGGATAGCATGATCCATGCATTCTTATAGGTGCCCGTAGAGTGCATTAGTAAAGGATTTTGCAGCTTGGTCAGTGTTATCCTTTAGCATGGGGGCTTTGAAACTTCCCACCTCAGTCTTAAGTAACGTGAAGTTTGCTTTTGAAAAGTTTTTCACGGTGGTTTCTTTGACAGGGGGTGGTGGCAGAATGTGGATATCCAGACTGATTAGTTTATGGTCAGATCTAACCAGCAAGGGGTTGACCTCAAGTGTGGAACACCGGTAGCCCATGTTGGTGATGACCAGGTCCAATATGTTGTCACCTCTGGTGGGGGTGTTGACCAGTTGATCCAGGGCATTTGAGTTTATAAATTCTAGGAAATATTGGGCTAGGGAGTTTGTACTTGAGTAGTTCTGCCAGTTAATGTTTGGGTAATTGAAATCACCCAATATCAGGGTGTTTGGCAGGACTTTTATGTTTCCCAGTGTTTCCAGGAATGCGGCGTGGGGGTCCTGGGACATCGTGGGTGATCTGTAGCAAGCTATAATTTGAATAGCAGTTTTGCCCATAGTTAGTTGCATGTGGATGATCTCTGAAGCATGGTGCTGTGCCACTAACCTGGAGGTGTGGGTATCCTTGATGAATATGGATACTCCCCCGCCTTTTGTATTTCGGTCCAGGTTTTGTGGCCAAAATGTATGGTATGAGTTGTAGCCTGGTAGTGCTGGGGTGCTCTCTGGAGCCTTAAACCAGGTTTCTGTTACTGCGCATATATCAATTTTCTCCATACTGAGGAGTGCCTCGAGTGCATGCATTTTGAGGTTTAGACTTCTGGCATTGAGTAGCATTACCCTCTGTTTTTTGTTACTTGTGCTATTTACGGTGGTGGGTTTGTCTTTTGAGCCTTGCCTAAAAAAGGCACTATGGGGTTGGAAAGAGCCTTGGCCAGTATTCAAAAGCCTAAGGATGACAGGTGCAAGCCGTCTCTAGTGAAGCAGTGTACTTCTGTATTTACTGTTATATAATTACTTGTTTATAACTTTTGTTATTGTGTAACTTTCTACAATTACTTGTTAATACCTTTTGTTGTTATGGAGCTTTTCTCCTCAGGACTCCATTGAAAACGGGTTCTTCTTGGCCCAATGGACTATCCTGGCAAACAAATAAATAAAAATAAATTACTTAGGTCAGGCAGATTGTAAATATTGTATATAGTTGTTTAACAACATAATACACTATGAGTGATTTAACAATATTTTTTGGAAATAGAAACTACACGAATGAATTTAGAATGTGCTGATTTCACAAAATTGCCATTTTTCATAACAAAGTTACGTGGGCCTTTTATGTTACAGATGCACAGTGATTGAGATATTTTTGTGAAAGATTCTTTATATACAGTATCCTCCTCTGCCATTTACTTACCTTTTTCCAATCCGAAAGTCAAGCCTCTTCAGCTTCTCACGCAGTGGTTGCCAAAGAAGAAGTTTATCTCTTCACCATAAGCCTAAAGTTACACTGACTCAATACGTTTATCATCAGGTGTGAGAGAAAATTACAAGGCTATAGCCACCTTGCTATGTGGGCTTTTCCTGTGCTAAAAATCTTATATATAAAGCACAATGATAGGTAAAGGCTAAGGAGGCATTTTATTCCTATATTCTTTTTTTTTTTTTTTACTTTAACATTTGTTGACAGGGAAAGTCAGAGCCTATTTTCAGCGGAGGCCTGGGGAGAAATGATCCAGACGCATGTTTTTAGAATGTGGGAGGAAACCGGAGTATCTGGAGGAAACCCATGCAAACACAAGGAGAACATGCAAACTCCATACAGAAGGCACCCCAGCCAAGAATCGAACTGGAGAACCTCTTGTTGCGAGGTGACAATGTTAACTGCTGCACCACTGTGTCGCCCATATGTGCAAAAAAATATTATTTTTATTAAACATTCAAAAAGCTAAGGAAACACATTCCTAAATAAAGTATCATGGCATTTCATGCATAGTCAACATGGAAAGCTCTTAGAAAGTTGAACAGCACAGATATGATGTAGGGAGAAAGAGTTATGATTTACTTACCTGTGGCATTTTAAGGATAATTGGGTCAGCTAAAATTGAAATATAGGTGCCCTTTCAGTTTGTATATTCTCAAAAGAAGGATGGATAATTATGCTTTCATAGCTTTGCAAACTATACGGTCTCATACATTTATGTTAGTCAAAGAAAGGGAAGCAAGATAGATAGAATGAATGAAACACTAAGAAAGAAAGGTGGAAAGACAGGAAGGAAGGGAGAGAAACAAAAAAAGGAAATATTAATCCGTTACTGCATCACCACAAAATATTTAAATATCTGCTACAGTCATAGCATCAAATTTCAGGAATATTACAACTTTACTGGTTAAGAATTGGAAGCCATTTACCATATATTTTCAAGTTGCACATTAATTTACTTTGTGTACCCTTACCTGGATGTAAACTGCTGAAATCTGAAAATAATACAGAAAAAAATAAAAAGTAAGTATTAGTGGTTAAGCTTATAAATTTGCAGTATGAAAAAAACATTATTAAAAACACAGTCTAAACTATGGCTGTCAGATTTATTCTTCCTAAACTGCTTGCTAACTTCTTGAATAAAAAGTGCTTTTTGTAGCTCATGTACAAGGATTTTAAAATAAATGGCATGCCTGTTTGTAGTAGCTATCATCCTATTATGTCATGTGAGAATTTCACTATATTATGGTACATTGTGGCACTCAAGACACTGACAGATATCCTGTCACAAGCAAGCACTATAAAATTTACTTGATATGTTAACTTTGTTCATATGCAATAATAATTTAAGAAATAATATTTAATACGGTTAAATTTAAGGTACTTTTTAAATTACATATTAAACATTTCATAGCAGTAATTGTTCAGATATCCTTCTTTAGTAAGTAACTGTACTTACATGAGTAGCCCATTGTGATATTTTTGTTACTCTTTTAAGTAGTCTGATAAGTATTTTGGCTTTTCCCGGTTAGGGGTCACCACAGAGAAACTCCGGTCCACTAATGATTAGCAGTGGAATTTTACAGTGCCAAGTTGCCAACCCAATGCCCAGCCTTCAAAGAAGGCACACCCATTCACGGACGCACCTACCTGCATGTCTTTAAATGTCACTGGACTGTGGGGAGGACATGCAGACTCCACACAGAAGGTGCTGCAGCCAAGAATCAAACGGGAGAACCTCTTGCTGTGAGGCAACAATGCTAACTGCTGCACCTCTGTGGCCCTGGTATCCCCATAACCCACCAAGCATAAGACTAAACAAAGGGGGATTATGGAGACTGGTGCTCTTCCTAAAGCATAGGTCTCAACCTTCTTTATGGAAAATTTGTGACATTATCTCTCAGAATGTGGAACAAATGGGAAAATGTAGATTACTTAGAAACACCTTCTACTGTGAGGTTCACACCATGGATAAAATGTGTGTTTCTATACTTATAAAACAGTTTTTATGCATGTCTATGATTCATTATTTGCCATGGATATTAGTTAAAAAAATTCTTAATAATGACTATGTGACACTGTTTTGATGTAGAACAGAGTGAAATATGGAATTTTTAAGACTCAAAATGAGTAACGTTTCTCATAAAGAGGTACAGTTAAGATATATATACATTCTAAAGTGCAATATATTTTTGATACTCATGTTGCTGTTTTTCAGGATTGTATGGTAGGTTTAAGATAAGAAGAATTTGTATGAGTCATATCAGGCCTTCACAGTGATAGCAAGCACTTGTGAAAGGTAGGGTGGGGGTATTATAATCTACAAATGTCAAGTAAAGCAAAGTATCATTTCTACATAATGGTCCTTTAAGTACAGCTGATCTGCTAAAGCACAGTGCATTCACGCAAGGTCTCTTTCTCAATATAGTTAAGCTTTATGTTATCTGTCAGCAGTGTTATATTAATAGCTATTAGCATGTTTTATTCCGTGTTGCTAATGAAGAACAATTATGTGTGTGTAGCTGCGCATTGGGAAACTTATATATTTTAATAAACTATTCCTGCCAAATTTCTCTCTGTACTTGTGAATTATATGATCACTTGATCCATTACAAATGGTGCATATTTCTGACTCTTATCAGCTTCAACTAAGCTAGGCAGCATTGAAATAAAATAAGATATAATTCATCAGTGGTATACTGGTATATATTAAAATTTCTTACCTCAGATAGATCTGGAATAAAATCTTCATTTAAGGTCACAATCCGAAATTTCACTAGGATTAAAAAAATAGAGTAAAAAAAAAAACAAACAAACCCCCCCTCCCCCAAAAATTTAATAAAGAACATGTTTATTGGTTACAAATTTCAGTTAATTGAGTAGGCTTGATTCTGAACACATTTGTTAGGAGGGAACATTATGTAACTCAAAGCAGAGGTGCCATCCCTTCAACTTAATGTGAGATTTTCTACCTATTTAGGTTCTTTGACAGATAAATTAAAACAGCCTTTTGTTCCTACTGGCTATTTTTTTTTAAATAAATTAACCTTGCATAAATGTTTGCACCTTTTTTGAATATAATAGTATCAAAGAATGGTGGTAGTTTATGGTTGTATTAGAAAAATTACATTTTACAAATTCATAGAAAATACACTAGAGAATCCCGGGCCTGATAAGGCAATCAGAATAATAGAACAGAAAATCCACTGGTGAGCAGAACTCACACAAGATGCATATCTTTATTACTTTTAACTCAAAATTAACTGTAAATACACATACACGTTATTTACAGTTGATTTTGAGTTAAAAGTAATAAAGATCCGTAGTCTGCGCAAGTTTGACTCACTGTTGGATTTTCTATTCTATGTTTTACAAATTATTAGGCCCGTAAGATCATCTACATTAGTATGTGGGAGCAGCCTCTTTGACCTCCTGTCACTGTTAAAAGGCCTGCTGTGATTACAAAAGTTTTATTTCCTTTTTCAGCCAGGCTTTTATTTAAATAGCATAAATCCTCAGTGTCAAATCTGGCTTTTACGATACTGATCGAAAAAAGAAAACATTACGAGTCATTGCTTTTAGAGAATGTTCTGATAACAGAAAAAAAATAAGGAACCCCCTGCACCACCTTAGTAATGAGTGCTAACACTACACTAGTGCTGCCCCTTCCTCCAAACCTAAGCCTATGTGTTAATGCTATTAAAACCTTCCTGTAACACTACCACTATACAAGGCAGACTCAGACACACAAACATTCACAAACACACACAAACAGCATTACATCTATCCCCTAACCTTGCCCTTACCTTAAAATATACAAACTCGCACAAAAACACGCAGCACCCATCCTTCACTGATCCCCAACCATAACTCTGACTCACTCACACACACACACACACACACACACACACACACACACACACACACACACACACACACACACGGTTTTACCACCCAACCCTGCTAACCTGTATCAACATCCAGTATCATTGACGTATCTACTGTTTGACCATTCGTACCTTTAACACTGAATCACACCCCACGTTTGTTGAACAAATGTGCATTTGGTAAAATGCAGGGGAACCATATATATATATATATATATATATATATATATATATATATATATATACATTGATATACACACACACACACACACACACACACACACACACACACACATACACACACAAATCTATATACCTATATGTAGACATATCCAGATATAGATATATGGATGTATGTGTGGTACACACACACACACTAATCTATATACCTATATGTAGACATATCCAGATATAGATATATGGATGTATGTGTGGGTATGTATTTACCATTTGATTCATACATAGACACATATATGCTGAACCATAAATGTAAATATATATATATATATATATATATTTTGTATATATATATATATATATATATATATATATGGATTCCATACATTTGGTCGAATTACACTTAGTCGAAAATTATACCAGGCATTGCACTTCACTAAAAGCTCACTTGACTGAAAGCTCACTTGGTCGAAGTTCATTTGGTCAAAAATGGAATATAGCCCCTGCCCCACTGCAGTGCAACCCTGGAGTGAGAATATTTAATAAGGGGGGTGTGGGGGGCACAGCCCCCACAATGGGGGTGTGGGTGGCGTAGCCCCCTACATAATTTTAATGTATTCACTATTATAAGAAGGTATATCCATTAGAAATGCATTGATATATATATATATATATATATATATATATATATCTTTAGTAAAAACTATTGGCATAATGTGGGGGGCTGTGCTCCCAACACCCCCCATATTTAATATTCTCACTCCAGGGTTGCACTGCAGTGGGGCAGGGGCTATATTCCATTTTCGACCAAATGAACTTCGACCAAGTGAGCTTTCGGTCAAGTGAGCTTTCAGTGAAGTGAAATGCTTGGAATCATTTTTGGCTAAGTGTAATTCGACCAAATGTATGGAATCCATATATATATATATATGTGTGTGTGTGTGTGTGTGTGTGTGTGTGTGTGTGTGTGTGTGTGTGTGTGTGTGTGTGTGTGTGTGTGTGTGTGTGTGTGTCTGTGTGTGAATTTCTTTAGGTAGTTAAGTATTCATTTATTTAAGAAAAACATTGAAATGCTAATGAGATTAAGCTTCTTAAGATAAAATATACCTGTCTGCCCTGGTTTGTAGATTGGCTTGTCTGTCTGAATGAACGTGCTACTTTCATGAGGAGGAAGCAGTAGGAAGACCTTCTTCGCTTTGTGAAATGAGTATGTATTACTCACTCCAAATGCTTCTAGTATGCTTAGTCCTGGCAAAGTTTGTCCTTGAAGCTTGTCCTAGAAATAGTCAATAAAAATGATTAACAATGAAATACATGCACAAATGCCTAATACAATAAAAATGCTAGATGATAAATAGATAACTAGACAGACAGACAGACAGATATGTAAGTTGATAAGCAAGGGAAGGGTAGGTACATCACTAGATAGAAAGGTAGATAGAAATAGATAAATAAGCAGATGGATAAATGAATCATATTGGAACCAAAGCATGTTTAAATCTCAGGTCCTTCTGGACATTACTCTGAAAGCCTACAACTACATTTTGAAAGGAATAATGCATTAGAATATATAAGGTCCTTGCTTAAAATGGAAATGATTACAAAAATGACTGAAAAGGGGATAAATGCTTAACAGTTCATTGATTTCCATTCATGACATTCATTTTATCAAGCATTTCTGAAAGGTAGTATCACCTAAGTCTATGTAGAATTACAAAATTAGTGGGATTGCCTTCTATATGGTCTTCTTCAAGTACATATCATTAAATTTGTCAGGTAAAGAAAAAAATCCATTTTTTTTCTAGAAAAAAGTACTCCCTGACAGGGTGAAAATGGACTCGCTGGATTATGATTTCCTCAGTAAAATATATTAATGTATTATCTTTGCCTACATTCAGTTCACCATTTTATGTGGAATTGTCTTAGCAACATGGAAAAATCATTGCTATTTGCAGGTCGTTTGCCTACAGTGCAAAATAAGTGACTGAATTGTTCAAATGTTTGTTTTTATTATTATTATTATTATTATTATTATTATTATTAATATTATTATTATTATTATTATTATTATTATAATACTTCTAAGCCACTAATACAGATATAAAATACAAAAAGGGAATTTAATATTCTAAGATGTGTTAAGAGGGTAGTATAGATTTAATTTCAGACAGCATGAATTATTTTTATTAACTTTCATATGTTTTCCAATTTTAAGCTATATTAGGTATTTTGTTAATTTTAACCAAAGACAAGTAAAATCAGCCTGGCTATCACTCTGCTTAATCACTCCCGAGTGAAATGCACTATGAGCTTTAAAAGAAGCATACATGTTCTGCCTCTGTAATACATTAAGCATTATTTCACTTATCACTAATTATAAGTGAAATGCACTGTCAGCTTTAAAAGAAGCATACATGTTCTGCCTCTGTAATACATTAAGCATTATTTCACTTATCACTAATTATAAGTGAAATGCACTGTCAGCTTTAAAAGAAGCATACATGTTCTGCCTCTGTAATACATTAAGCATTATTTCACTTATCACTAATTATAAGTGAAATGCACTGTCAGCTTTAAAAGAAGCATACATGTTCTGCCTCTGTAATACATTAAGCATTATTTCACTTATCACTAATTATAAGTGAAATGCACTGTCAACTTTAAAAGAAGCATACATGTTCTGCCTCTGTAATACATTAAGCATTATTTCACTTATCACTAATTATAAGTGAAATGCACTGTCAGCTTTAAAAGAAGCATACATGTTCTGCCTCTGTAATACATTAAGCATTATTTCACTAATCACTAATTATAACACCATAGTCAACAACGTATTAATTTGCAGAATTATAATGTAGGTACTCATCTTTCCTAGAAGAAAACAAATGCCAATATGTTGCTGAATTATCTTACAGGTAGATCAGAACATGCCTGGTAAATGTGAGTAATAAAATTTTTAAAAATGAAATGGCTCCACCCACCCAAAAAGCTGCATTTGTTTCTTTTTTTAACGTATTGTTACTCAGTGGTACATTAGCTTCTATCATAGATGGCTCCCAGAAGATGAACCTAACCTCGGTACAGTTTGATTTTTATGTTTTAGCAAAAACTATTTAAGGAATCAGTGTGCTGATAAGCTGTTTTTTATGTCTCAGATAAAAGTAAGCACACACTGACACTACATTTTTTGCAACAAGTTGTAGGACCTTGGAAAACTAGACAGTCTACTGACTGTTGCGTCATCTTTATATATTGTGCAGAAGCAGTGTTAATGCCTATAAAGGAGTTACTTATTTTTTAATTCTTGCCAGGAGACACTACTGTAAAATGGTCCAGTAGCACTGTGTCATCAAATTGCATTCCTAGGTAATCCTCTCTTAAACAAGATGGTGAGATTTAAGCTGCATCTTATATTGTAAATATTCCAGCCTGGATATCTGACATGCTGGCATCACCAAATCTCTGTCCTCTGCATTTAGTAAAGTCCGTAAAAAAGGTTGTAGAAAGGTACTTAATAAGTGATAGTGTTATCCATTTTCCAACTACTCTTCTTCAGATCTTATTTTCCTTTCAGAAACATTTTATGTCCTCTACAACCATGAGACTGTTACTATATCTACAAAAAACTAAAAAAAAAACTGAAACCAAAGAGGAAACACTTCCACAATGCAATCAAAGCTGCATACATTGCAACAGTCTGTAAACCAAACAAGATGCATCTGGTTTGGTCAGTAAAGAAAGGCAACTGACTTAACAACAATTCTACTGATTCTCTTGCTAATTGTAGCAAACATCAAGAAAGTGATATATATTTTTGACCTTTGACCTTAGATACATGGTTACACCATGATATTTCAATTTCATTAGACTAATCTGACAACTACTCAGGTGAGAGTTTTAATTCACTACTGTGTTCTTTTCAGGGAAGAGAAACTGGAGAATCATTACCTTAAAGACTGTATTAAAACAAACCGGTACCAAAAGAGCCGTGAGTGTGGAAATTTCCAAATACTGTTACCAGCAATTCAGAATTCTACAAAAATCTGTTCATACTTTTTGATGATGTGGGATTTAAAGTAATGGGGCTTTTAATTATAATTTCCATATAATATTTCAGTTTAGTATTGTTTTTTTCTTTTCTTTCTTTTTAGAGGCTGTGGTCACTGCACTAGTCTCTGACCTTGAAATAGGAGGAGCTCTGCCACAAGGCACATCTCTGCAAATGTTTTCACTGAGAATATTGTCTTTTGCAATGTAAGCAAGTTTATCATGTAGAGCCTTGCTGTGTATTAACTTGAGCTAATCAAATGCCTGCCCTGTGCTGGAAGGTGGCTGTTACAGACCACTTATGAAGTTGGACACTACCCTTTCTCTTAACCAATAGAATACACTATTAATGCCAATTACTTCATCTCCCTAGTTACTTGCTGTCTGCTTTCAGTACATTAAAGAAAACATGTTCTACTTTGTGCCTTCTTGTTGGTTGCTCTGTACTGACCATGAATTGATTGCTGTCTACAACACTTGGCCATTCTCTCTCCCATACTGCTTTGCACTATATCTTCTTCTACTTAACCCCCCCCCAAACTGTACCTGTATATCATTTGTTTAATCCCTGCAGTCTTCTCTCATATACTACACTCAGATTAGTATTCACCTGTTCTCCTCTATATCTCTCAACCTTCCCTATATCTCTCTATACTACTTATATCCCTCTGTCCTCAATCTTACATTCATACACAAATAAATCGGTACATTTTTCTTACTACCCTTCCTTACCATACTTATTCTGTGCTGTTAGCAGACTCCTCACCATATAAAGTCATCCTTATTCATATCAATATTTCCATATACCTATTACTCCCTATACCTACGTATTGATCCTACCTATCAATCCCTATACCTATCTATTAATCCTACCTATCAATCCCTATACCTACCTCTTGATCCTACCTATCAATCCCTATACCTATCTATTACTCCTACCTGTCAATCTCTATACCTACCTCTTAATCCTACCTATCAATCCCTATACCTATGTATTAATCCTACCTATCAATCTCTATACCTATTAATCTTACCTATCAATCCCTATACCTACCTATTAATCCTACTTATCAATCCCTCTACCAACCTATCAATCCTATGTATCATATTTCTCTACGTTACTTCTCCTATTAATTTCTACTACCTATAACTGCATCCATCCAGATTACTTTCAACACACTCTCACCTATCCATGCCATGACTTCTTCTGTCACTAGCATTTCAAACTTATACTCACAATCTCCACCAATTATAACAAGTCTACCCTTCACTGTTACTTAGCTACACCTGCCACACAATAATCCAATGATAACACTACAACATATTTCTGTAATATCTCTTCCACCTGATTCGACATTAACTAAATAAGCACCCTGAAATACAAGCTCCACGGGAGGTTTCTGTCCTCCCTGAGCTCATCTTAGAACACCTGCATGACTCTTTGCCAGGTGTACCTCCCCAGTCAGACTCCCCACCTGACACTGTCCCCACCAGTATCCAAAAATGTCTGTAAACTCAGGCCCAAACTTAAGTGGCTCTTCAATAACCAGATTGCTAACTGGGCAATAATACTGGGAGTGGATATACATCACAATCCTGGACCCACTCATCTAACCCTAGACCCCACCAAACCAGCCCACCCACATCCCAGAACAGCAAATGCTACCTCTCCAACCACCTAGAACTTAAAATACTACACAGTAACTTAGAAAGTCTCTATAACAAAATCACAGACGGTCATGCCTGTATAGCCAACTACACCCCTGGTCTCTTCAGAACCAGAGAATCTTGATGGAGAAATCCTCTCACCATATTATAATATACTCAGATCTAGATACAACCAACAAAAAAGTAAGCAGAGTTGCTATTTTTCTATATAAATATTTCAGACCTCACCACTAACTATGACATTATACTCACTTTCAACAATGCCGAACTTCTCATCTCACTCCTCAAACTGAACACTCATAAATCTCTAGCCATCACAGGTCTGTACATGTTACCTGGTAACAACATTCCCATCCCAGAAGAGATCTGCTCCTGGATCTTAGTCAACAATAGACTGGAAACCATCTTGCTAGGAGAACTTAACATAGACTGGAAAAATATAGCTCTAGAAAACCCAACAAGTTCAATTTAGTTGTACTGCTCATCTCAGTTGATCAAGACTTCAACTATAATTAATAAGGCCACATCTAAAGAAGCCATCCTAGACTGTATAAGAGCAACCACCCCAAACAATGTTGGCACAAGTGGGACTCCACTTGATAGCCTAAGAAAACACTAACTAATCTACATAACTGGATACCCCAACATCCCCACAAGTTCTTAACTATATCTCAGTCAGAAACATCATGAACTTCAATAAAGAAACTTTTACTTCCAGGTTGCTCCAGATCAAACGGGTTCAGTTAAACCTCTTCCATTGTTGAAGCAGTAGACAGATTTAATAGAATATTTCTACATTTTTTTGGCATTGCAAGCATCATTAAGAAACAAGAGAGTTAAAACAAACCAGTCCTTTGGTTAACTAATGCAACTTACAGATAAAGCCTCGAAGTCATGGCTACAAACCAGTCTCAAACATCCCTGGAACAATATTAGTAGTTGTGGAGCCACAGAAAGCAATGCATAAAACAGGACAAAAAGTTTATTGAAACAGTACCAAAAATTCATTATCACACATTCCAAAAAACCTCTGGAGATCAACAGACACATTATTCAATACTTGAAAATCAACCCAAACTAGCCCATCCCCAACCAATAACTCCCAAAGTATTGTTTCACAGCTTAACTCACATTTTATAAATACAATAATCTCCCTCTTACAAATCAAAACTACTACAAAGCCTGCCATCCCACTCCAGTTACTGAAGCCACAACAGAACTTTACACTCACTCCAGTGCTAACATTTACAATTAAAATATATGTTTGCACCTGTAAGACAACAACCACTGCTGCAGACCAACTTCACTCTGAATACCTCAGACTCACTGGAATAAACTTGCATATCCTGTATTGGTTATAATAAACTACTCAATCCATGAAAAATATGGCCCCACCTTAGGGAGAAAATCCTATATAATACCCATCCCTAAAGTCAGCTCATCAACTGAGCTCACAAACTATAGATCAATTACCCTTATCAAACATTTTGGAAAAAAATTCAAAAACAAACCCCTTTGGGGGAATACTAGTAAAAATGATATAACAAGAAAAAGAAACTGTTTAATGCATATAACAGGACTCATTCTGTTCACCTAAGGAGCACACTTAAGCAAACTAACAACAAGCTTAAGGGAACCATTACGAAGATCAAAGCTCAGTATGAACTTACAATAGCCACTAAAATAAAAAATAACTACAAATCATTCTATTTCTAAGTGAGGAATTTAAGAACTAATACCCGACAATGATTGCAGCTAGTCCACAATAATATCACACTCTCTGACCCAATGGCAATAGCTAATATCCTAGCTAACAAATCTAGTGCACATTTTACTTCACCCATAGTTAGAGGTATTCCAAAAGTTCCACAATCACAGACACCCCCTGTAATTACTATGGAACAAATTCTCACAACCCTCTCAAAAACTAAGAATAGTAAATCCATGAGGCTTGATAATGTACCAGGCTGCCTAATTATCAGTGCCAAATATGGCCTTTCAGAACTCTTCGTCAGTGTAATCATCTCCACTGGTTACATTCCCGATGTCTGGAAAATAGCCATTGTAATGTTGTTACATAAAGGTGCCTCAACCATGGACCCTGGTAACTATAAACCCATTATTCCCACTAGTTTCACATGTAAAGTTATGGAGCACATCATCCTAAGACCTTATTAATCTGGACATTGAAAATGTCTTATTCCTGGACTCTCATCAGTTCAGCTTTGTCAAAGATAGGTCCTGCCTCTTTAACTTCATTAATTTATTTGAAAAAAATAACCAAAACAGTAGATCACTGTTATGCAATAGATACAGCATATCCAGACCTGGCCAAGGCCCATACCTCTCAACCTGGAAACATCAAAAATCTGGACAAGTCCTATGAAAAATAGGTACAAATCTGTACGCTGATTAACATACAATTTGCATACATAATTATGTAACCCCACCCACTCCAATGGAATTGTGGGATACCCAGTTTCAAATGCAAACTGAAGAACAGACAGCTAAAATATGGCACCAGAGTCCCCTTCCAGCCATTCAAGTGTCCCATTACCTAGCTATTCCGTCCCATTTACCATAAACACTAATGTGCATACTGCTTTACTTCTACAATGATTATTTGGATTTTATTTTTACATTTTATAGCACAATGCACAAACACTACAGACATCTGCTAAACAAAGCAATACTGTCTCACAATGAAAATAGACTTAGCATTAAAACTTCTCTCATTCATTGAAACAGCACTGAAACCCACACCACATCCAAAGAAAATGCATTCTGGCCACAGTGGGCCAGTGGTGGATAAAGATTACCTTTGAGCTGTTTTTAAATCATAGGCCCCTTGCACAGAAAACAAGAAACATGCATGTGTTCTTTGATACACCTTCCTGACTTTATTAAATTATATTCCTTGTATAATACAGCACACTTGCTAGACTTGAAGCACATTTTAAATTTATTGTTTGAACATTTTTCCAGTAGGCAATGAAACAAAATGCATGAACCAATAATGACAAAACTGCCCAATTCAGAACATTTCCATCAAAAAAGTCTACTTCCACACACACACACATTTAGTAGTCAGAATTAAAATTACAATTCTAAATTATCACACATGCCCAAATTCTTGAACAGATGAAGAGCAGAACTTTGCAGTATGTTTTTTTGCATAATTTTTACTATTGAGTTTACCTTAATTCTTTCCTCCTCTTTGCTTCTATTTCTTTCATTTTTGCAGTCAAATCCTTTGCATAGTTGGTATGCTGCTATTGTCTGTAAATCAAGTGGAATATAAACCCATTCATTCTTTGTTTGTTTGTGCTGTCTTCTGGCACTTTATTAATTTTAATGATTGAGGTCAATAGCAGCAGCTGTGTCTTCCTAGTAAAGCTTTTATGCTGAAAACCATCTTTTTAAATTGTGTGATGGTGTCAGTATAAATTCTCAACTATCGAGACGCCAAGGAGCCAAAACTGCAAACACTAATGACCTAGGTAATCTTCAAAAGATGGAAGGGAAAATTTTAATTGCAAATATTTCTCAAAGCTAGGCAAGTGCACCAAGTACTAGAGAGGGGGTATAATGTAACAGCTAAAAAGTAAGTTTTATTTTGTTTGCAGTTCTTCAAAACTGAAACTAAAACAGGAGGATAAAACCAGCGCCATCCTCTCCAGACAAAGTTCGATAAACACCATACAAGCAAAAAGGTGCTGATCAGGCTTAGGAAAAAAAACACAAACCGAAGCCTTCGGTAAGGAGTCCATTTATTACACCAAATACAGAAGAACATACACAGCTGAAGTGTTAAGTTTTATTTTGTTGGCACTTCAGAATTGGCTATCTCATTTTGGGCCTCATTGTCTGTATAACTCAATATCTGTGAATGCAGCAAGCACATTATCCAACCTTACCCAAGATAACATACTCCAAACATAATGCCACAGTGGGTGACAGTGCGGGGGGGTTATAAAGTAACTTACAACCAACTAACTGCTGAGGATGGAGGAATGCCCAACCTGCTGGAGAATGACTAAACTGTAGCAGCTCCAGACGGTTGAACAAGCTTGTGGGAAATAGTATTAGAGGGTTTTCCATCATCCAGCAAGCTGTGTGGCCCTCCATTCATACAAAATTTAGTTACAGACCAATAAATCAATTCATCATGCTGTCTGGAACAGCACAGGAAAGCAGCTGACACTGACTGTTAACACACATTTCGATTAAACAATTAAAGCAGTAATCTGCGGTCAGTTTAATAATACCAAATACCATGCCGGCACAAAAAAAAAATAGGAACTGGAAGTCTGGAACAAAGAAAATAATCATGGACCAAGGGCCAAGATAAGGTGCAGAGCAAGAGAGTATGCATTAACGGTTAACGTGCATGCCAGAAAACAAAATGTCACAGTGTTTTAAAACTTTTATGTACATTTGCAATCCTGCTGTCATTACTAGCTCAGCCTACATTGTTTTCTTAACTTGTCGATTCGCCAGTCTATTGGTTTCATTAAAAAAAATGTGAACTCCTCAAGTGCGCGAACACAAAAAAGGCAACACTGACCATTAACAGTACACACATTCCGATTAAACAATTAAAGTGGTAACCTGCAGCCAGTTTAATAATAACAATACTATGCCGGCACAAAAAAAAAAGAAAAAATGGGAACTGGAACACATAAAATAATCATGGAGCAAGGGCCAAGATCAGGTGCAGAGCAAGAAAGTATGCATTAACAGTTAATGTGCAAGTTCCGAACACATTTCAAAGAAAAACTAGCTTACTTACACACCTTAAGCTCCACATAAAATGACAGGCTCCACGACGAAAGCAGCAGCAGCATAACTTCCTTTCAGGCTTTTCAGCCCAGCAGCATTTGAACAAAAGCCTGCTTGAACAGTCCAGCCGGAAATGTGAGCAGAGCTCATTTCCGATAGGCTGGTAGTACCGACAGTGCTGATGTCATCGCGCGCGTGATGACTTCAGCAAAATTGCGCGAAATGTAAAAATAAATTGGAAATAAATCGGAAATGATGGGTGTCACTCGGGAATCATGGCACCCCATCATTTGGACCCCAAAACTCGGTAAAAAACGAGTAATTCGGGATGGTTGGGAGGTATGCCAAGGCCTATGACACTATTCCCCATGCAGGCATTATTGTGAGACTTGTAAATCTGAATATAAATCATTATATTTTGCAGTGGGTAGCTAACTGGTTATCTGACAGTGCCCATGTGGTTAGAGTTGAGGTGCCACTTCTAAAACCAAAAAAGTTCCTAGTGGTGTACCACAGGGCTCAGATTTGGGCCCTCTCCTATTTAGCAAATACTTCTCAGACATTCAGACCAGCACTTTTGGCCTATGGTTAACTAACTTTGCAGACGACTGTAAATTGGGTGTTGTTATTCAAACTTCAACTTACTCATAATTGCTCCAGCATATGTTAGACCATGTTAACAATTGGAGCAAGGACAGGGATCTAAATGTTAAAAAATGTAGCATATTTCATTTTGGTAAACAAACAATTTAATTTACCATATTGGTGATGATTACCTCAAATCAGGCACTGTTGTAAGGTATTTACATACTGTTATTGATAATTCCTTATCATTTGATCAGCATGTCCCCACAGTTGTTCAGAAAGCCTTTTATCTGGCTCCTGTAATTTCCAAAGGGATCTCCACTAGATCCAAAGAAGACGTATTTCCTCTTTACACATATCTTTTCAGATCCATTATTGAATATAATGCACACTCTGGCATGTATTTGTCTAAACATATCACATAATGTGAGAGACCTCAGAGATTCTTTACTAAAAAGATGGAGTGGTCTCAAAAACCTTAGTTATGAGAGATTGACAGCTCTTTCCCTGTACTCATTCTGTAACAGACTCCTCCTGGGGATCTTTGCCTAGCCTTTCAAGCAACAAAAGATCCACCCCTTTTTGACCTCCTATTCCTTTGCAGAACTAATGGTACTTCAAACATTCTGTTAAAGAAACTAAACCTTCATCAGCAGATAAATAAGACACATTGGCATGAAAGATTCATGTCCCAACACATTTCTCAGTTCTGGAATAAAATTCTACAAAGCATCAAGCAGATTATCCATTTTGCCACCTTCAAGATCAACATAGATAATTGGATGGGCAACCTCAAATTCTCCTCCAGTCTATATTGTCCTGAACTCCTTGAAACTAGAGGTAAGTTGCAAATAGAGTTTTTTGGCTAGGCTTTAAATGGTCTGCAGACAGATTGCCTTGTACTTACCTAACCCATGATCCTATATATTGACTCTCAAATTACTACATATATTATTTCTTATAACCTTCTCTCATCCTCACAACATAGTTTCAAATACATAGTACAACCACTACCCTTCTATGATACAGATATATAATAAAACCAAATAGAAATACAGGTCTTCTAAGCTTAGCCCTATTTCTGGATCTATCCATGACATTTGACACAGTCAAGTCATCACATTCACCTATCTACATTCTTTTCCTAGGGGCTGTTACCCTGCTCACTTAACTGATTTATTAGTTACCTCACTAATATGTTCCAAGCAGTGAAATGGCATAACCCCCCCCCCCTCTTTTCTTCATATGTCCATCAAAGTCCCACAAGGCTTCATTTTAGAACTACTATTGTATAATTTATTTTTCAATGACCTATACACAGCAAACAAAGAGGCCACCATAATATGATACACTGATGACTCCACTCTAATATATGCTGCTAGGACACTACCCAACACTTATCCAGAAATTATTCTCCTCTATAGAAGCTTGGCTTGATAACTCACAACTTTTCCTGAATCAAAAAAAAAAAAAAACTACTGCTATTCACTCCTAACTCTCTCTCCTCTCAAAAATACTTTTAATATACTGTCATCCAACAAGAACAATAAAGAACAGGTATCCCACACCAAACTACTAGGTATGACTATAGACAACCACCTGAAATTTGATTTCCAGCATCAACAAACCATGAAGAAGACACCAAAAATGTAAGTTTCCTTGACAGAGTAACGCACTACCTTATTGACTTGGCTTGGCAAAACATGGCCAGTTCTTTTCTACTCCCTACATTATTATATGCCTCTCCTATTCTAACCAATCTCAACTCCTCTCTGTTAGCCAAACTAGAACAATGCTACAGATGCAAAGTACAATGCAAAGTAGCCACATTCTCAACCAACCAACAAAATAGACCACGTCACTGCCTCTCTCTAAAACAACTAAACTGGCTTGAACTTAATCATTTGCTATTGTTCTCATAATTAATTACAGCCTTCAAACCACTGTTCAACCCCTAATCAAATTGGGTCATAGCTATAGTCCACAAGAAAGTACACCCAATCACATAGATATAAAAGCTGAAGTTTTACTGTAGAAAAGGAAGTTAAGTGCTTTAGCCCCATGCAAAATAAGGTCTTCATCAGAACTTCCTACACAGACAATCAAATTTAAATAGTAATTAAAAATGAGCATGTGACAACTCTAAACCAATCACATTCAATTAATTGATCATTGTCCCTTTTAGCAAAGAACATTAAAATGATCAATATTTAAAAACATATGACAAATAAAAAATAATGTAATATTATTAAATATTAAACTTAATCAAACTGATATTGAAATATTGAATGTTATATTATCTTATAATTTAGCAGCATGGAATTGAAGTACACTTCATAAAGGCACATTGCCATTTAATCCTGGGAATACCCAAGCATTTAGCCTGATTTGCCATAAAAGTTTCTTATATTCTAATCTATACTGCCAGGGATCACCCCTGAGGTTTAATAAAACATGTTCCAAAATAAAAAAAGTAAAACCTGATATTCTGTGTACATTTTTTTTATGTTTATAAAGTGTGATATTCCCATTTTTATTATTAATATCATAATAATCATATATTCTTTTTCTAAACAGCCCTCTCCAAAGCCAAAAACACAGCATCAATGGGACCGAATGGTGCCCCAGGCTGCGTCCTACACAAGGCTCAAAGACGAACTAACCCCTCACCTAAACACACTGTTCATACTCAGCCTCTCCACAGGCTACGTACCAATAGAGTGGCACACAGCAATGGTTATTCCACTCCATAAAGGTGGAGCCACAACAGACCCCAAGAACTATCACCCTATAAGCCTGACTAGCTTGGTCTGCAAGGTTATGGAGCGCATCATCATGGAACTCATTAACAAAGACATTGGGAACCTCCAAACTCTGGACCCTACCCAGTTCAGCTTTGTTAAGGGCAGATCATGCTTCCTAAACCTGGTGGACTTCTTTGAGACAGTTACCAAGGCTACAGATGAGGGAAAGGTGGTACACACAGCCTACCTATTCCTCGCAAAGGCCTTCAACACCATTCCCCATTCTGGTATTATAGACAAGCTCACCAGCCTGAACATAAACCCCTATGTCACAAGATGGGTTGCCAATTGGCTCACGGACAGAACCCACATGGTGAGAGTTGCAGGACCTAGGTCTGACTCTAAACCGGTTACAAGTGGCATTCCCCAGGGCTCAGTCCTAGGACCCCTCCTGTTTGGCGTATACTTCTCAGAGGTACAGGCAAGCACAAGAGGACTGCGGCTGACCAAGTTCACAGATGACTGCAAACTAGGGGCTATAATTGATTCTCTTGCTGACACAGACATTCTCCAAAAGGGTCTCACTGAGGCGGATACCTGGTGTCAAACTCATGGCCTCAAGCTAAATGCCAAAAAGTGCATAGTCATCCCCTTTGGAAAAAAACAAAGTATCCACAAACTACCACATAGGTGGTAGTCCCCTAAATACGGAAAACGTAATAAGGGATCTGGGGACCCAAGTAGATATTAATCTCTCCTTTGATAATCACATTGTCAAAGTGGTTAGAAAACCCTTCTATGTGGCCCACCTAATCACAAAAGGGTTTGCATATAGATCAAAAGAGGTCATTGTGTCCCTCTACTCATCACTCATCAGACCCATCATAGAGTACAATGCCCTCTTTGGGATGTACCTTACAAGACACCTGCAACAGCTGGAAAGACCACAGAAGTACTTCACCAAGAGGATCACTGACCTCAAACAGATGCCCTATGTAGCTCGACTGAAGAAACACCAGTGGTTCACGGTTGCATACCGCCTGCTCAGAGGTGATCTCTGCCTGACATACAAGGCCATGTCCAACTCAGAATTGATGGACATGCTCCACCTAAAGAAGACCTTATTCCCTCAAGCCACACCCTCTAGGGATCTAATCCTCACCACAACAATAAATAGGACGTGCTGGAGGGATAGATTCCTGTCCCAGAGACTTCCCATGCTTGGAACAAGATTCCAATCTACATTAGGCAGAGCTCCTCTCTAACACTCCTCAGGAGGAATCTTGATGAGAGGATGGGAAACAGAAAGTTTACCCCGGGGATCACTTCAGTGGCTATGCTGGACAGAGGCACAGGGAACTAATCTAAGGAGGTGGCAAAAGCCAACACATTCTGGCTAGGCTTATAAATGCCTTCAGGCAGATAGCCTAGTACCTACCTATGAACCTATGAACCTAAATGCATGTTCAGTCTTACCTACTTAAAATGCATGGCAGGGATCACAAAAGCTATATATACCACTTCTTAGAAATGCAATCACAACTATAACTCAATTTAACTTCATAGTTGACTGTCTTTAGTCATAACTCTTGACCCACATGTAAGCCACAAAAGCAACATTTCTTAAGACCCTCAGGTTTCATATTTTGTAAAAAATATTCAGTACTACGCTTCACCAATTCTAATTTTTCTTTAAGGTTGTGGTGCCTTTTATAGACAAAACAAGGCCATTCACCAAGACATTTACTTAACACATTTTCAACCTGGATATCATTCCAGTGATTTTTTATAAGCTGCCTAATAGTTGTAGTCTCATTCCAAATTTTAATAACATAGTGTTCTCATAGGAAGTATTAGAATCAGACACATTGGTTTTCTTGACAACATAACTTCCTTTACCTAACAAAGGAGGGAAGCAATCAGTCCTTTTGCTCAACCCTTTCATGAGGACTTCCATTCCAGAAAAATATCATCCAAAAATTTTAAAAAAGGTCACTGTATGCTGCATGAAAGTTGACTTGAATACAAAATTCTGCTCTCAGTACGATAAAATTATATTAGTGTATAAGGGAGCACAAGCAATAACCATAGCTATACCAGTTACCTGCTTAAAATAGTCACCCTCAAAACTGACAGAGTTGTTAGTCAACACAACCTCCATCAATTCACATAAAAAGTGAATTTTGTTGTTTGTCAAAAATTCACATAAAAGCAAAAATTCCTTAAACCAACCCATGCCAAGCACTTGGGGAATACAGAAAAATAAATTTATAGAACCCACTATGTCACAAAACCATTTTGGATTAAAAATTCTGTTTAATATTAATAAGGAAATCCCATGAGTCTTTAAGAACATAAACAAACTTATTAAAAAACTTAATTTAATTTTCCATCCACATATAAAGCAAGGGAGTGAGTTTTCAAACCACCTGCAGCCACAGTGGGGAGGAGCAGTGGATCAGATGGATTTTTGTGAACTTTAGGAATACCAAATAGTAACTGAATAAGAGGGTGTTCAACTAATAAATATTTATATAACCTATGGTCAATAATCCCTTGAATAAACAAATTATTTAAATAAAAATCAATTTGACAATAACCAATATTGACCACATTTTCAGCATCCTATCATTCTGTGAAACGGTGCTAAGTATAGCAAACATCTTCATAGAATAATCAATAGTATCCATCAATACTGTACTGCATCCCTTATCTGGTTTCATAATTCTAACTTATTTATTATTCAGCAACTCATACAACAACTGTCTCTCATAACTGACATCTTTGTACATAAAAATAACTTTTTTCTGCTGAAAAAAACTCCTCACTTTGTTTTCACATAATTTTTCAAATAACAAAGTAAGGTGAAAGGGTGGATTAAAAATGCTTGTTCTAACAAAATTAAGTGAAGCTGATACATTGTGAGTTTGATCTTGATACAATACTTTAAAATTTAGATTCTTAATGAATAACTTTAGTTCAATAATAACTTCAGCCAAGTCCATTTTAACACTTGGAACAAAAGCAAAGCCCCTGCTAAAGAGCTCAAAGTATCTAGAATCTATTTCAACATCACTAAAATTAAAAAATATAAGAACCTTTATATTCATGTAAAAAAGATGTTCCTATATTAAGCAAATAATAAGCTCCTTTGCTGGGGGAGGGGGGGGGCTCAAAGCCTCATCGTTATATGATACAGTTGAGGGATTAATAAAATCCTCTAAACAACATAGCTCACCAATCCCTGACAAATTATTATTGGGCATATCACATCCTTTGGTCCTGCCTGAAATTGTTCTTGCTGTTTTTCTTCCTGGAGTGTAACACCAAATTGACATTGTTCTTCCTCTCACTGTTCATAGAGGTATTCAATCCTTGTTGCTGACACATCTGTCTGATTTACAAAGTGGAGGGAACTGCTTGTAGTCTAAAACATCAAATTGTTCATTCTCAGGTTGCATCTCATCCTCACCTAAAATAGTTATTTTTATGTCAAGGAAGGTTAACTGGGGAAGGTAGTTCAACATTAGGCCCTGCATGGCCAGATTTCAGTTTATATTTAGGCAAAGGGTACATCAGACCTTGTGAATATTCATATTTATCTCTTAGAAGCGTATTATATTTCTGGAGTTTAAATTATATCAATTGTCTTATCAATGTTGCTAAAAATTTTATAGTAATCATTGTTTTTAACCTCACCCAAAAGATGACTCCTATGCCTGATTTTCTGTATACGCTTATCCATCTTATACTCGTTATATTAGCTTACACTCAGCTTATACTCATTATCTCTTATTATAACTGTTAGAAGTATACAACTGCATTTATCAGAAATATTGACCAGGTCATCAATTACTTCTGTGGTGTCAGAAATTCCATTCAAGAATTTCCAAATTCTAGGAACCTTAGCTATACGTTTATGTGCAACACATTCCTTGAGGTAGCTATTGTCTAACTGAAGTGATTTGCATTCCAAAAGTTTATTTTCAAACTAACTTAACTCAAAATCAAAACTATCACTTACTGTTGGTGGATGTTGTGAAAACACTGTTCTTTGTAGCCTAGCAGTAAAGTCCAAATCTGTATCAGGAAGGAACGTCATAAGACCATATGGCTTGAAAGGACTTCTCCATTTCAGATGTTCTGCAACAACAGCCAGCAGACAGCAATACAGGCAAAGGAGGGACAACCAGTCACAATGGGGTGTAGCAGTCAAATGGATAAGGGGGTGAGTCAGAGGGAGAGGACGGAACTAGCCTTGTTTCAGACTGATTATTCTAGCAATGAGCTCAAAATCTCTGTGGATAGATTTGCTTCCCATGAAGGGACTGAGTTTCCAGCTGTTGCACTCACCTGTCAATTAATTGTAACAATGAACTTTTCACAAAGTCTGCATGTGATTATTAAGGACATGATTGCTCAAGGATAATATTTTCTTTTCTTGTAATGGTTTCAATATTTTTAATTACAGTAGTTTAGAAATATACAATATTTATTATAATCTATTTCAGAAGTATTTTTATTTCTTGCCTGCCAAAATAACATCAAAACTGACACCCTGCTTGAACTAAAAATGTTCACTAGGAAGCTGAATTTAGTTTTCAATTGTTAAAAACAAAGAGAAAAATAATACTAGTAGCACCACTTGATATGAAACTTTTGTCAGAAGCAGTACCTTTTCCCCCACTTCCCACCTTGCTGTTATCCTGCTTGAGAGGTTTTGTGAAAAGGATATCAGAGTGAGCAAACAAGAAGAGAAAGATTATTATTGTTACAATATAACTAAGGAAGAAATATAGCTCATTTATGATCTAGTAGGCCACAAAGACATCAGGATTACGAAGTCCAATAAGGGGAGTGGGTTTGGTAATCATGAGAATCACAGACTACTGTAAAATATTTCAACTACTCAATAATAATAACTAGTATTAGAGGGTGACCAGGAATTAGATTAATATTGTGTATTACAAAACTGATAATTTATTACCTGATATGGTGCTGCAGCATGTTATTACCCCAAGAATCTATAAATATTTAGTAGTAGAAGAGTATGTTATACCTTCAATTCTTGGTGTACTGAAGGTACATAAAAATAAAAATGGTCTCTAATACCCTTTTACCCCATTGTGTCTGCAATGAGATCAAAAACATACTCTCTGGCAGTTTACCTTGACAGAAGATTGAAAGCATGTTATGATAATCATCCATATATGCTGAAAGACTCTGGACATTTTAGGAATTTAAATCAGCAATCAATTTTAACTGAGGGGATCTTTGTCAACTTAGATATGGTAGATTTGTTTTTACTGTCCCACATGTAAGCGGTTTGAAATGGTTCTGTGATGTCTTTTTAACGTGATTTTATTTCTGCTGTGGATATTAATGTTTTTATGATACATATGGAAACTGTCTTGGTTAACAATTTTATGTATTTCAAAGGAGATTTTTTTTAACAAAATAGTGGTATGGCTAGGAGGACAGGATGTACTCCCCCATATGACAACTTATTTATGTGGTACTGAGAACAGCAATATGTTCTTTTTTTTTAATTTCTTTTTATTGTATTGTTTTCCAAAAATACAAAGTAAAAGTAAAAATACAAAGTAAAAAAAAAAAGACATTTCAGCATGTAAACATAGATGAGTAAAGGTAAACAATCTTTATAGAGAAAAAACATTTAAACATTTGCAAGAAACTTTAAGACTAATAACTGACGTGATTACATCATATCTAAGGTTTACATTAGAGTAAAGTTATGGTAGAAAGTTGAGTGCAGGGTTTATAGATGTAGGGTACCTTTACTACCCAGAATGGAAGAAAAAAAAAAACTTAAAAACTTAAAAAACTAAATACTTATTTAAAGTATTTACAGTGTTGGAAGCCATCCATTTGTTGTTATGCTAGAAGTGTGTTTTATATGTTAGTGATACAACTATTTGTGTTTAGTAACGTAGAGTTTTTTATTTTTATATCTGCCACCTGATCATCGTTTAGTTTTATGTATTCTGTATGCTTGTCAAAATTGTCTCTATGAGAGAGTTCCAGTATATTTGAAAGTAAATTATTTTTTTTATACTTTAGTAGCTAGTTTGTGGGTGGTGATATATTTAACTGCTATGTCTTTAAAATTGTTCCATGAGATATTTTTATTATTCACACAATTCTTAGAAATATAGAATTTAAGTAGTGCTCATACTGTAACTAAAATATGCTTACGCATTCCATTAATTGAACTAGGGATTATGTGCAGAATCATTGTTTCCCAAGAGGGGTGGGTTTTGCATATCCAACTTTCTCGAGTTGCACTCTTAAGGAACACCAGAGCTTGGAGATTTTCTTACAGCTCCAGAAGATGTGAAGAATATTTGCATCTTGCCTAGAGCAGAAAGGGCATGGTGATCTTTTTTTGTAACCATATTTTTTGAGGACAGCTGGGGTATAATATGCATTGTTGTTAATCCTCATTTGTGTGTATATAAGGTTTTTGAAAGGTGTAAGTTTTAAGATATTGTTCATGGCTTCTTGTTTTTGTATGTTATTATTTAATTTTTCCCAGTATGTTGAGTAAAGTAGTGCAGATTTGTGTTTTAACTCATTTATTAATTTATAGGATTTTGAAATCATTTTTCTTTAGCTGTTAGTGCTTTGATTATGTTTTGGGTATTTTCTATACTTTGTATTTCTGTTTTGTGATTTGAATATTTTAGGTTTACTATTGCTATCATTTGTCGGAGAATGTAGTTATAGCTAGCTGGCATCTTGAATTTTTCTCTCAGTTTATCAAGTGTTTCTTCCTTGTGCTGTAAGATATGCCATACTGTTAATTCTTTAATTAATGGGAATGATTTGAGAGCAATCATTTTGTTATTTAACTTAATGTGTGTGTTCATATGTATAGGTTGTGACAGTATTAATGAATTCTTCAGATTGATGGATAAAAACAGAGAATGGAATGCAGTAATTTCCTTTTTGATTATTGGGTGTAGTTTGCAAAAAAGTCTTTGTTTGGGTTGGAAGAAAAGAACAGCTTTGGGATTTATGTTTAGGGAACTTAGTAAATTTGCCCATATTTTAACCCATATTGGGTACCAGGTCTCTTTTGAGCTATCATATTCTGAAATTTGGATCAACTTGTTTGCTTTTATGATAAGGTAGTACAGACTAAAATCTGGTAACCCCAGCCCACCTTTTATTTTTAGTATTGTAAGATTTTGGTAGCTTATTCTTGCTGTTTTAGGGTGCCATAGGAATTCAGAGAGGGCCTTTTCTATTATTGTAACTTTTTTTTGGTATTTTGAGATTAATAGAGTTTAGCTGAAATAGTATTTTGGGAAGAATATTCATTTTAATAATGGCAGATTTAGACAGAAGAGATAGATTTAAGTTTTCCCATCTTAAGATATTTTGCAGAATTTTATCCCAAGTTTTTAAGAGATTTGAACTATGCATTTATTTGTAGGTGTTAGAAAAGTTTACAAAACCAATACCAGATAATGGGGATACCGCAACCACAGCAAAATGTTTTTTATTAACGTCAAAATAAAATCACAACGTTTTCGTCAGTGTAATTCTCTGACTTCTTCAGATAAAATATTATTTCACAAACAATCCATTTATGTATTCCGTTATCATCAGTATGTGCCAATTGAAAATCCTTTAATCAATTTTTAAAGGCAAAGGGTTCTAAAAATACTAATACTGAATAATACCATAATTTGTAAAACTGATGTATATTAATCGGTTAAAAATACATTCCTAAAACATATTAACCTTTTTAAAAAAAATTTTGTGTATTAAAATCTTGAATTTATCTATTTACATGTAAAATCATAATTTAGCAGCTTTTAATTTTAACAGTGGTAGGATAGATATATGATCATTCATACCAGGCAATCTATTAGCTTCTAAAAACACCTGCCAAAAGGTTTCCCGGTATTCTAACTGGGTCTCCCATGGACCCCCTCTGTGGTCCCTCATTTGTGTCTCAAGTACAAAAAATATAAATGTGGCTTGTGGGCATGTCAGGGTATGTCGGTATAAAGCGTTACTGTAATTATGTTTTTGTATTTCATACAGGTGTTCATAAATCCTCCTTCCTGTTAGAAAGGTTTATGCCTAGGTATTTTAGCTTGTATGTTAAAGGTATATCAACTAAAGGGAAGTATGATGCATTATGATTTATGGGGTTGAGAGGGAATATGGAGGATTTTTTGGGGTTCATGCTGTAATTTGCTATTGTACAGAATTGTTTAATTGAGGAAAATATTTTTGATAAGTCTGTGTTTGGGAGAATTTTACTATTGTGTTATAAACATTTGGGAAACGGTGATAGGTGTTTTGAGAGATGTGGAGTAATAGCAGTTCTAAATATATGTTGAAAAGAAATGGAGACAATGGGAAACCTTGGCGAGTTCTGTTTGTAATTTTGATGGGTTGAGAGCACCTCTTGTTAATGCTTAGCGTGGTTGTAGCATTGTCTTAAATCATCTTGATTGCAGTTATAAATGATGTGAGAAAGTGTGACATTGTTAAGAAAAGGAAATCTTAGTCAACATTATCAAACCCTTTTGAGGCGTCTGTTGTAAGTGCATATCTTGGATATTTGTCTTTAGCTAAGAGAAAAATTAAGGTGTCTAATGTGCAGGTATTATCACTTAATTGTCTTTTTTTTCATAAATCCCAGTTGTTCTAGGGAAATCATTTTGTCCAAGTTTTTTTGTAATCTGTTAGCTAACAGTGAAGTCAAAATCTTTATGTCAAGATTTATAAGAGCAATGGGCCTGTAATTAGTAGGGTACAGTTTGTCTAAATTAGGTTTTGGTATTAAAATTGTCTTTGAGTTGTTTAAGTATTTGTTACATTAAAGAAATTCTCCCTGCAAGAAAGGCAATTGCATGGCTCCAGTAATATGAAATCCAAAAGCCAAAAGATGAGCCAGCAAACTGTGAGACTGAATTAATATTTATTCAATGTTTCCATTGAATAAATATTAATTCAGTCTCAAAATTTGCTGGCTCATCTTTTGGCTTTTGTTTAAGTATTTGTCTGAAAAGCCATATTCTATAATAAAGTTGTAGAGTTTTAACAATATTGGAGCTAGTATGTGGCAATTTTTTTTGTAGAACATAGCTGTAAATCTGTCAGGGCCTGGGGATTTGTTGACCTTCAGTTTTTTTAATCGCAATTTTTATTTCACAGATTGATAAGGGACTGTTCAATAAGTTATATTGTTCTTCTTCAAGTTTTGGGAATTCTAAATTATTTAAGAACTTCTCTTGTAGATTAGAGAAATATTTATGCTTTTCAGGGTTATAAAGCTTCTTATGTATGTCCCAGAATGAGTTAATTATATCTTCATTGTGGTGTAGATTTCTATCTTTATAGTGTATTTCTTGGATATTGTGAAGAGTTTTTTTTTTATGTTTATCATATTTTTTGCTACCTTAAAAGGGATTTGTGCCCATTCAGAGCAATTATATATGAGTTTCAGCTCATTTAGTGTGTGTTTATGTAGTTGTACAGAGTAAAGTTCTTTTTGAATATGTTGTAGTTGCCTTTCTAGTTCTTGTGAGTAATAGGTTTGTAATTGTAGTTCAATGCTTGTGTATTGTGATTTGAGTAGGCTAATCTGTTCTTGCTCTTGTTTTTTATACAATGAAGCTTTCTGTATTAAATTTCCCTGTAAATCAGTTTTGGTGGCTGCCCATTGAATGTCTAGTGGAATTTGGTTTTGTGATGTATCTTGGTTTAATTGTTTTATAGTTTTACCTAACTCCTCAATTAACTCTTTATGGTTTAAAAGGTTATTGTTTAAGTACCAGTTATAGGGACCTCACTGTTTAGAAGATTGGAATTTTTCATTGAGTGTAATTGAGATTCTGGAGTGATCTGAGATTATTCTATTATTAATTACATAGTTTTGGCAAATCCCTGAGAGGTTCGAGGAGATCAGGAAATAATCTATTCTTGTCCATACTTTATGTGGAGGGGAGTAAAAAGTATATTTGTTTATTGATCTGTCATGATCCATATTTAGGTAAGGGTCAACAAAATTGTGATTTTATATAAGATCATTTAGAGCTGATGTGACCTGGGCTGGTTGCTTTTTGTTTTTGTTAGAGCTATCAGTAAGTGGATCAGTTAGGCAATTCCAGTCCCGCCATAATGATAGAGGGATTGGGAAAGTTTAAGAGCAAGTTATAAATTTCGTATAGAAAGAAATGCTGGTTTGAACATGGGCCTATAATATATATTCAAGAAGAGAGTATTTTTTTTTGTTTGTGGATGTGTGCTAATGAAAAAACACCATCTTGCTTTTGTATCATAGTTGCTGTTAGTTATATTCTCTTGAAAGGATTCTTTGATAATAATAGCTGTTCCTTTTGAAGCAGAACTATCCCATGATGAAATAATTTGCCTGATCCATTTTCCTGAGCTTATTTTTGACCATTGTTCTTTATTTAGGTGTGTTTCTTGTAAGATATGATATTGGAGTTAGCTTGGTAGATTAAGTGTAGGATTAGATTTAACTTTTTCTAGTACCTAAGCCATTAACATTCCATGTATCTACTATATAAATGCCTAGCTATATATCCTTTGTATACAAATTAATATTTGGCCTTAGGTTGTATTTATATTTGTAATGATTTAAGTATTTGTTGAGAAGAAGAAAGTTATTTTTGGGTAGCATACATTTAAACAGGATGGCTTCCACCTTTTTTCACCTCCCTCAGTGCCTGCCCACCTATCTCCCTTTCTTTTTGTGGTATTATACTTTATATTTGGTGTGTTGTTTGTATACCATCTGGGAAAGCTGTTGTAGTACTGGTATGGGGAGATATTAACTAGGAACTTTACTTAATTCCAAGTAATGCTAATCATACCTGACACACATTGCTTGCTCCTTAATGAAGTGTGTGCTCTAAAAACATATTCAAACTATTACAGGTTGTTGCACAATAGTGAGTACTTTCTGGTTTTAAAATATTTCTGGTGTTGTTAAGAGGTTTAAATACTGCTCTCAGTTATGGTTATATAGTAGTGTGACCATTTACATAGGCATCTAAACTCTTTACCTACAGTTAAGGTGAAAAACGTTTTTCTACCCACGTGTTTGAGCCTATTTGCAGTAGGACCAGAAGGGCAAGACCTAGCTTCACACCATAATATTTAGTGGTGATCAGTTCTCACACACACTTGTAGTCTATATTCATGCCCAGTAGTATTAGAATTTTAACTTTTGTGTTTAAACAACTTTGTAGATGAAGAGGAACATTTTGTAAAACCTGCATTTTGTTTTCATTAATTTCAGTTTTTAAGACTAGCTTCTATTGAGGTTGTTTGTAGAAATGTTGCTAATAAGTTTCAAACCCCTTTTATGGTTAACTAAGTAGAAAAGCTTGTGCACAATTAACAAAACTTATCTGATCAGACAGATATGGTGTTAAATTATTTTTACGTTGAACCCATTTTGCAGTATATCTGACATTCAGAAACAGATGAAGGGGAAAAAATTCCACATTTGCAAGTGTTTGTCTACTTTTAAACATGGTACTTAACTTGCATATTTCACCTAGTGCAATTCTAGCAAATCTCCTAACCACACTATAACTGCAATGCAATGCTGCATGGAAACAATTGGTTATAGGCTGTAATGATTATGCTAGATCTGTTAGACTTCCTTACTAAACAGCCACATTTTCTAGATAACAACATAAATACAGAGCATTCAGTTAACATTTATTTTAAGAGATAGAGAAAGACATTTTAAAACATTTTTCCCTTTAAAAAAAAACAAAAAAAAAACATCTTGCTGAATCTACATGAAATTTCCCCTGCATAGGGCAGCTTTTTAACATTGCTTAGAACTAAAGAGCTTTGCAAACCTAACTTACAGACAAGAAAAGAACTAAAATAGATGTAAAATAAAGTCCTTCACTTCCTTGTTGTAATCGAAACAGTCTTATACTTCATGCAAAGTTTGGTAGTTAAACAGACATTCTTCTTTATCAATGCACATTTTACAGTTACTAGAGGTTTTGCAATGTATACATTTTCATTATAGCACAAAAAGCCTTTTACAAACTTATACCAAAATATAACTGCATTTTCTGAGAAATTTACATTGCACTTGTGTAGATTCCTTGAATTGTACTTGTAAAAGTTTTGTTTTGTTACCTTACAAGGCTTTTCCTTAATGGGTTTGCATGGTTCCTTTGATTCCGGTTTCTTTGAGTACTGTACATTGAGCCTTGCAGTTGTCAGTAGTGCTTTGCGACTCCTGATCTTCAGGGGAAATTGTCATTTGACCTCCCATCACTACATGGTTTTGGGTATTCTGATTTCTGGTTCTTCAGTCACAAAGACAGCTCTCTGGATCAATAAAAATGGTGAATTTCTTTTATTTAACTTGTTTAGATAATTTCTGTGGCTGGGATTGATCAATTTTGTTATTATCTTGCTTCATTTCATTTATTTGTGATTTTCGGCTTTACTGTATATTTAAATTTATTAAGTAGGTGTATAGAGTTTATGCAGACTTCATATGTAGTTAGATTTAACAGCAATATGTTCTTAACTCTCCCTTTTTCCAAATATTTTAAGATATATAAAAGATTTTAGATGATACTTTTATTCTTTGTAAATAGCTGTGAAGGACTTTATGGAATACATAGATGAGAGTAATTATTTTTGTTTAGTTCACTTATTTCCAGTGTAAAAATAAATTACCTAAATATAGCTATCAGTAAGAACACAAGTATTTTTATTTTGGCCATTTACAGGAAGCCCAGCTTCTGTAATTTATATTTATATTTTCAAGGGTACCCCCCTTTCTGGCAAAAAAATGAGGGTAGGTTAAAGGCCAAATTGTGAAGATAGTAAGGATAACTTCAGCTGACACCACATAAAAATGAGATGGAAATTTTGATAGGTATATTTTTAAAAAGGGGGTAGCCTTACCAATTTCTTTCAACACAAAGGGATGAAATTCTGGAAGGCAGTAGGATCAAATAAAAATGAGTTCTTGTGGAATGATTACTAGCTAACAGCAGTTCTGGTAACTAAAAAAAGCATCTGTTAATATTATTAGCTTTAGCAGAGCAATGCTACTCAAGTATGGTCTGATACAAACATCATAAAATAAATAAAACTAGAAAAAAATTATTTGCTTTTATGGGGCCCTGGAAACATTAGGTGAAGGGCCTTGTTTTACTTATAACAGGCATATAAATATTAATATAAAGGAAAACTAGCATTACAGGCACACAACACAAATGGCTAAACAAACAATATAAAGAGATTAGTGAAATGTAATTGTAGGTAGTGTAAGTGCATTTACTCTGGGCCAGAACTGAAGCCGAATTGATATTTAATGGAAAATATATATGTGATATGAAAGGAGTGGTCTATTTATGTTTCTGTCATTTCTGTGATTATTCTCACTATTTTTATGTGAGAAAGATGGCGAGAACTATATGGAAGTGTATTTATAAACACAGTTATGATACAGAAAATAAAAATTACAATAATGCACTTTCTAGACACACTTTGCAGTATAAATAGCATTCCAAGTTTGTATTTGTTCTTGAGAATGTTTCCACCCTACCTAGGGGAGCTGATACTGGAGTATAATTAACTGATTTGGAATCTGTAGCTTAATATCTTTTAACACTATGCTAACATTAAGCACTGCCAAATTATGAACTAGAAAAAATGTAGAACTTGTACTGCACTATATGTGTTTGTATAAGCTCTTACATGTTATTAATTGTTAAGTTCTGTGAACTGGCTAGTTGTTACTTACTTATTATACAAAAAATCTACTAGAATGTTACTTTTTTAATTAAAGAAGTTTAATTTTTAACATAAACATTCTTTTTTTATTTTTATTTTAGTGGTAAGTGTGTTTTAAACTTGGGTAATGTTTTATTCATGTGACGTCTGAATGGGTTCTTTGTAAAATTAGTTCTGATGAAGTCGTGATTTTTGGGAGATGAAAGCACTTAATCTTAAACAACTCTGTATTTTACTGCATTGTGGTATTCAAGACAACTTGGTTGTGTGGTTTGTGGCACTAGTGCATTCCATTTTGGCTCTTGGTTTCTTGGCATTGAAATGTGCCTTGTATTTGTTAAATTCTGAGAACCTTAAGTTTCAAACATTTGGACAACCTGAAAACTTCAAACTGCTACAAATGATAAGCATTGCTGGTACGGTAACCAAAAACATACTTGTGATGACTTTCAAGTATACAGTTTCTAGTTCCCACAAAGCCATCAAACAATAAGTAAAACACTCAATAAAGTGATACCACACAAATCTCTCAACAAACAACACTCAATTACATTAAGATATACTATCTCTCTCCCTCTCTCTCTCTCTCTATATATATATACATATATATATATATATATATATATATATATATATATATATTATATTGTATATATGTATCTATATGTATGTGTGTGTGTGTATACGTGGATGAGAAAAGATTGACAACACACATGTTTACAGCATATTACATGCAAACTAAAACTTAAAGAGAAAAAAACATTATTTTTATGTAGGGGTAAAGTATTAATTGAGTGTGTCTGTGCTGAATATGTGAACTTTTTTGACAGTTTTTTCAGTCTTTAGCTAGAACTGCCTTGGTTCCAGTTTAGTGAGATACCCGAGTCATTTTCTGGGCAGGAGATATGTAAAGGAAAGAAGGGTGTGCTGTTTTTGATTAGCCACACGGCATTGTTTGTGTTATTGTTTTATTGAATCTCCTCTGCTATTTAAGCACCACAGTTGCACAATGTTCGGTTCATAACCTACTAGCAAACTAAGACTTATATTACCATATGCACTGTTGCAACACTTGGTTTTTGCATTATTTTTGTCATTAATTGAGTGTTTCTGTGTTGAATATCTGAGCTTTTTGACCTTTCTTACTGTCTTTAGTTAGAACTCCTGCTTTCCCTACAGTAGTGCCTAGCAGTGATCTGTATAGACACTGTTGTCTTGCAGTGTAATTCCCCTTTGTAATGTGTAGACACTGATATCTCAAAGTGTAAGTTCCCTTTAAATACTTTCACAGTGGTGAGGAAATCCTTTTATGTTATGCAACTTCTAAGTAAGGACATGGCATCTAGGTCCAAAGAGGTCATTATTAGACTGTACTCTGCCCTTGTCAGACTAAACAGAGTACAATGCTCCCTTCAGTATATACCTACCTGGGCATATGCAGCAGTTAGAGCAACCTCTGATGTTCCTCACAAAAAGAATACAATGCATAGCAAACCTGCTTTATGCAGAGTGCCATAAAGCCCTTTCCCTCGACTCAGTCTAATATAGATAGGTGAGAGGTGATCTATGCCTGGCTTACAAGGCATCCGCAAATCCCACACTTATGAACCACCTGCATATTTCTACGTTAAACAATACCAGAAATGCAGGGTCTAAGGACCTCAATTTTGTCTGTGACTTAACCAGAACATGTTGGAGAGACAGATTTGTGTCCCAGGGAGTGCCCCCCCCCTATGGAACAGGCTTCCCAAACTAGTGAAGCTGAGTTTGTCTATTACCCAGTTTAAGTGCAACCTAGACCAGTGGATGGGGAATAGAAAATTTACACCAGGCCTGGCACCCATGTCTCTTATGGACCAAAGTAGCTTATAAATGACTGGCCCTCAATGTCCTCTTTGGATACAAGACATCATTATTCTTTCAGGAAAACTTGTTTAGGGTTAGAAAGTCCCCCCCCCCCCCCAGGTCATTAGTCTGCTTATAATCCATGAATCTAATCTATGAACAAAACATTTCAGACAATGATAACAGTCAAGTGTCTTGTTATAATCAGGTTACTTACATTTAGAAATGTGTGCAGAGGGGTTACTGCTTATCTTGTTAATTTGCAGAATGTTTAGGATAATTATGAAACCTGCTGTTAAACATGGTTCCCAACAAGTATTCTGTACAGTGCAAAGGTCCTTATGAATCATGTTGGGGTGATTATTTATAGGGAAATTAAATACCACACATGATACTCTTATTGGTATCAAGTTAATATAACACAAGTAAGGGATAACCTGACTGCTGAGCACTTCTTTTCGTTTTTCTAAAGTTTGTTCTTACGTTTTGCAAGTTCGTGATGGCTTCGGAGTGCTTGGTTAGTCCACTGACTGCTGAGCACTTCTTTTCGTTTAACAAGTAAGGGATATGGTTTAATCTCACAAAGTGCAATATCATTCAAGTGTCCTTTCTCTCCACTTTCAGTAGTCCATGATTACTAAATGCAAGTGACTGCTCAGATAAAGAAGCTAATTTATTATCTATAGAAATGAATAATAGCATGTCCCACAAGAAGTGCCTAAATGTTAATATAGGTTTAAAAATTATAAGCAGAAAAAATATTAAAAGAGAGAATGAGAGAGATAATCTGTACTCCCAAAGGTTACAGTTGAAGCTACAGTTTGAGATCATGAAGAGGAGCAAGAGACACGTAAGGAAGGAGCACAGTTATTACAACTACGTTTTAGGACATGCTGGGATGAGTGTAGACTACCCAGGCTATTCTTTATATTTTCCAAATGTCTACTAGTTTCCTTCTCTGATGTTAACTGGAAAGGTGGAGGAACGTTACTTGTTAAACACATCAAGTTTATTGGACATAGTCTAAATGATGCATGTAGTCATATGGAATTATGGTTTTAAACAACCATTCATTCTGCCAATTACTCTGTTTGCCTTCACAGTCTACATGGTCAGTAATATTATTCAGCAGATATAGTCTTATGAAGTTTTGACAAATATATGGACAACTTCTGACCTGTGAGCAATGGCTAAACAGCTGAAAGAACTAGAGAGTAAGAGAGAGAACTGACCCTAAACCACTCAAACCAAACCCCCCCCATAATTCTTTTTGGCTTCTCAGGCTCATTAGTTTATCCATGGTGCCATCAGCATGGACATACATGCTGTATCTTTGTGATTCAGTTATGTATAAGGCTTAATATTTATATTCAACATACATCAGCTTATCAAAGAGTTAAAAAAATCATCTAGTATAATTATTTATCTTCAATTTTCAGTTTAGGTAAATGCATACAAATATTGCATAGTTTTAATATCTATAACTACTCACTGTGTGCAAATGTGAAAATTTCCCATATCGAAAGTATTTCTTTAAACTCTTCACTTACAATATAGCAACACATGCCAATTACCTCCTGGTCATATTTTTATCATGCTGTGGCATCTCCAATAGTTAATTATACAATGACTCCCTATTAACACTTGAAAATGTGCACACTGATTGGCCAGTCCAACCAGCGTGCCCATTGTAAATCCCACAATATACCAATGGAAAAAGGTCTGGTCATCTGGACTTTTTTCTGTTGGTATAAAGTGCCCCAAAACCTTTTTTTTTACAATTAAAAAAAAGAGAAAATGGAGCAACTGAGACTTTTGTTTCTCCGTTGCTTCTGTTTCAAAGGATTGATGTACTGGGTATGTGTGGGAATGCAAGTCCCATATGCATGCGCAGTACATCAAAACGAAAAAGCAGTATACCACCAGCCACGGAATAACAGTAATGTGCCATTATACAAAGACATTATTTAAGAAAAGTAAGTATTTTTTTCTTAAATAATGTCATCGTATAATAGCAATAACCGACTCTGTGGTTGTGGTATATTGAAGATTTACCCATGGTTGCCTTTGTTTAATCACTTGGGCTTTGCCCTCATGATTAAACCACACCAACCATGGGTAAATCTTCAATATACCACACCACATTGTCAGTTATTGCTTAAATGGTGCTGCTTGTTAGTGTGATTACAATATATCACCATCACCTGAATAATTTAATATTATAAATTCTAACAGGGCAGTTTACATTTTGTAATGGATATTGCATGTTGTAATTAATGGATAAAGTGAGGTACCATAACACATAACTGTTATTCTTACCTTTAAATTAATGCACTTATACCAGTTGGGGTCACCATGGACACGTTCTGAAAGCAAATTGATGCGAGTATTTATGGTCAGTAAGGTGGATTGGAAGATGATATCTTCAAGCAGGTTGATGAAGTGGAAGCAAACGTTTGTATCGGTGCCTATTGTTATCATATTTGGAAAAACTACCAAAAATTGCCTAAAACGCAAAATAAATGTAAAAATAAAATGAGTTACTCACAAGAGAAAACTGTCTCAATTGTCTTCTATGTACAGTAGCATGCCACAAATTAAAAGGTTAGCATGTGATCTGAAGTTCTCATAACTTATCATTCTGCTTTGATTTGACAGGATCTGTGGCTTGATTCTTGAGCACAGTACAAAAGACAAAAATTCTGGGTATTGACTGTAATGCTGTATCTGGGAGAATGATGTCTGTTTACACAATGTATACTATGACTGCATCCTCAGGACAGCTTAACACATTACATTTTCTCAAACTGCAGACCTCAAACACCCCCCACCCCCCATAACTTTCATGATTACTAGCCTTTCCAAAAATGTCCAGCTCCTTTCCAAGCAAAAATATACACATTTTTTGTGAAATAAAACTAAAGAAATATTCCAAAAGTGGTTGGGAGTTGCATCCTGTAGTGAGCGCTTCTTGTCACAGATCTAGTACTTATAACTGACGTGTGTAACATCAAAGAGCTCTGTCTTCAGGACTTTTAGGACAGATTCGCCAGCTATGCCATTTTGATGAGCTCTTGTTAGAATATGCTTGAGATCATCATGGTACTAAAGGACTAGAGGTCACAGTCCACTTATTTTTGCAAGTTTGGACAGAGAACTTAGAAGCTACAATACAAATGTCATTCAGAGCACAATCTAGGAATCTAATCTATGAACAAAACATTTCAGTCAAGGACAACAATCGAGTGCCAGGTGATACTGCTTATCTTGTACGTTTGAGGTATGTTTAAGATAATTATGAAACATGACTCACTAACGTATTCCTAATCTATGCAATAAGTTACCTCTACTGGCACAAATGGCTACCTTTAAGGCTAGTCTAGATGACTAAATGGGTAGACACAAATTTACAACAGGGTTATCATGTGCAGCTCTGCTAGATTTGGAATATAAGCACTTTTAAGTGCTTGAAAAGGGTCAGCTTAAAGCTATGTATGGCTAGGCATTTTATGGCCCATGTGATCATATGCCTTGCATGTTCCTAAGCATTAAAGTAGTGACTAAAATTCTGAAATATAAATTATAATAGCCCTACAGAAATACCTGAAGACAATTAGAGGGATATACTTTGGTGTAATGACCTTATCTTTCCCTACAGAAATACCTGAAGACAATTAGAGGGATATACTTTGGTGCAACAACCTTATCTTTCCCTACAGAAATACCTGAAGACAATTAGAGGGATATACTTTGGTGTAATGACCTTATCTTTCCCTACAAAAATACCTGAAGACAATTAGAGGGATATACTTTGGTGTAACAACCTTATCTTTCCCTACAGAAATACCTGAAGACAATTAGAGGGATATACTTTGGTGTCATGACCTTATCTTTCCCTACAAAAATACCTGAAGACAATTAGAGGGTTATACTTTGGTGTAACGACCTTATCTTTCCCTACAGAAATACCTGAAGACAATTAGAGGGATATACTTTGGTGTAACGACCTTATCTTTCCCTACAGAAATACCTGAAGACAATTAGAGGGATATACTTTGGTGGAACGACCTTATCTTTCCCTACAGAAATACCTGAAGACAATTAGAGGGATATACTTTGGTGTAACGACCTTATCTTTCCCTACAGAAATACCTGAAGACAATTAGAGGGATATACTTTGGAGTAACGACCTTATCTTTACCTACAGAAATACCTGAAGACAATTAGAGGGATATACTTTTGTGTAACAACCTTATCTTTCCCTACAGAAATACCCGAAGACAATTAGAGGGAAATACTTTGGTGTAACGACCTTATCTTTCCCTACAGAAATACCTGAAGACAATTAGAGGGATACACTTTGGTGTAACGACCTTATCTTTCCCTTCAGAAATACCTGAAGACAATTAGAGGGATATACTTTGGTGTAACAACCTTATCTTTCCCTACAGAAATACCTGGAGACAATTAGAGGGATATACTTTGGTGTAATGACCTTATCTTTCCCTACAGAAATACCTGAAGACAATTAGAGGGATATACTTTGGTGTAACGACCTTATCTTTCCCTACAGAAATACCTGAAGACAATTAGAGGGATATACTTTGGTGTAACGACCTTATCTTTCCCTACAGAAATACCTGAAGACACTTAGAGGGATATACTTTGGTGTAATGACCTTATCTTTCCCTACAGAAATACCTGAAGACAATTAGAGAGATATACTTTGGTGTAATGACCTTATCTTTCCCTACAGAAATACCTGAAGACAATTAGAGGGATATACTTTGGTGTAACGACCTTATATCTTTTCTAGCTTTAATGATTAATACAAAAAGCTATTTGCTCTTCCAAAACAACTTAGGCTTATTTGTAGTGATATCTCAGGTGTATGTGGGCATCCACAAAATAGTGAAGCTCTTCTCCTGATTTTGCATACTTGTAAAAAACACCTAAGAAGTGAATAGGTTGAGTGAGATTGTACTCTGTAGCAACCTGCTAAAAGGATTTGTATGTAAACAAACTCTGTCTTTATAAATCATAAATAGTTGGGGAAGCAAACTATGCTAGCAGTTCTGAAATTCCTATAGCTAAAGTAACTGCTACTAAGAAAATGGGTCTTGCAGGATAAATATTTAAGTTCTCTAGACAAGGCTTTTTAAGAAGTTGGTAATATGCGTTTCTCAAGCAAGAAATAAATATTCCAAGATCTACATGGGAAAAAAAATCTTGTCCAAAGTCTTTGCAGACTTTAAGGGAAATTGACGCTGTTTAGTGTTGAACTTGACCAACTTTCTTTGAACTCTGCTATTAGATTTGAGTTGCAAACAGTCTTACAACATCTGGGTACTGCTGGGATTAGTCATTATCTACGAGAGACTTTGCATTTTCAAAATTTGGGGGCTTTTTCTTCACCATGACTACTGACTGTCAGTCTCCCCCCTACCAAATATTGTACTCATTGTCCCTTTACTGTGACAACTGACAGGGATCATAATTTGGCAGCCAGAGTTTTTCCTTATTTACAGTTCTAACACTATAGCACATGCCATGTAATACACTCCAGGAACTGGCATGCAGTCAGCACCAGTGCGGATATATCACTCACCTCTGAAAACGAAATAACTCAGGTGTGCAAAGTCCACTGACCAGGCAACAGCATTTCTCCTTACCATCAGAATGTATACCCTGAGCGTGCACCCCCACACTCTGTTCATGAATAGTGATGAGCTGAGCTGCACCCCCCACACTCTGTTCATGAATAGTGATGAGCTGAGCCTGCACCCACACACTCTGTTCATGAATAGTGATGAGCTGAGCCTGCACGCCCACAGTCTGTTCATGAATAGTGGTGAGCTGAGCCTGCACCCCCATACTCTGTTCATGAATAGTGATGAGATGAGCCTGCACCTCCACACTCTGTTCATGAATAGTGATGAGCTGAGCTGCACCCCCCACACTCTGTTCATGAATAGTGATGAGCTGAGCCTGCACTCCCACACTCTGTTCATGAATAGTGATGAGCTGAGCCTGCACCCCCACACTCTGTTCATGAATAGTGATGAGCTGAGCCTGCACCCCCACACTCTGTTCATGAATAGTGGTGAGCTGAGCCTGCACCCCCATACTCTGTTCATGAATAGTGATGAGATGAGCCTGCACCTCCACACTCTGTTCATGAATAGTGATGAGCTGAGCTGCACCCCCCACACTCTGTTCATGAATAGTGATGAGCTGAGCCTGCACCTCCACACTCTGTTCATGAATAGTGATGAGCTGAGCCTGCACCCCCACACTCTGTTCATGAATAGTGATGAGCTGAGCCTGCACCCCCACTGACTGTTCATGAATAGTGATGAGCTGGCGATGCTGTAGCACTCCTCCATTCCCCTGCAACTATTTCAGATGCCAGAGCTACTAAGCATATTTGGATAATTTTGGTTATAGTCAGAGGATTCTCCTTCCATGCTAGCTGAGCTGGTTATTATGTCATTTTAGTCATTTATGTTATCTTCATGATACATTGTTAGTATCACCCCCCCCCCCCCCACCAGCATGAAGGTCTGGACTGAACTAGAGACTTTTAAAAAAAAGCAGGAAATGAAGCCTGAAGTAGTTTGGCTCATTCTCAATTCATCAACCTGCTGGAACCCAAGCATGAGTTTGATTTGTGCTTGCACTAGCTTGTCAGCCCGTCCCTTGTTACAATCCAAATGAACCAAGATCCACCAGGGGCTTTGGTGCTGGAGAAGTCAGGGAGAGAGGGGGTGGGAAAGAGTGTCTTAATAAAGATACACTTCCAGTGGTGATGATCTGTTATAACCACAGGATAGGGTTCTAGCAAAATTATGATGTCTGAGGGGAAGGCTGGAATGAGCTGACATTGCATGTGGTGATGCACATGATGTCATTGGCTCTGCCCTCTTAGGGTGTACCAAACATCCCCCAACCACCACTTGTGTGATCCCAGCTCCAGAGATTAATACCAGGAACATTTAAAGATAAATGATGCACCCAGGCAGCTGGTGATCCACTGCAGACACGCAAGTGAGGGGCAGAATATTGCTACTAGACTGACATAAAGGGAATATATAATACTAATGATGAAGTTTATTCACATGAAAGTGAAACAAGCAATGAGGTACAACAAATACAGGGCAGTGGAGAAAATAATAAAAAACATGTAATTACATTAGGAGTATAGATATACTGTATGTATGTATATATAATATATATATATATATATATATATATATATATATATATATTATATATATCTATACATACATGTATGTATATACAGGGAGAGAGAGTCCTTGTGGCTACAATCTTTACTCAAAAAGTGATGTAAGAGAATAATATACAGTCTGAAGATGTGAAGATGGAAAATGCCTCACAATCATTATAATCATTTCATCATAAACAGAATAAAAGGGCTAAACGTCCATAGGCCCATCACAAAACATTGTGGAGTTGAAACCATTCATTATAATGATTGTCTAAATTTTCCTTAAATGTTTTATTATTATGGCTGATCTTAGCCCCTGCTGACATTCTGTTCCATATCTTAACTATTTATTGTAAACCAGAAGGCTGCCTTTTGTTTTCTGCTCATGGTTTTAACTAAACTGCATTCAAAGTTGTGGTTTAAATGGTTCAGACTAGAGTATGGACTCCCACTATGAACATTCCACTCCAAAGTAACAGATTTGCCCTTTTAGCCAGTCAGCACACTCATTATTCTGCTCTACTCAAGCACCTTAACTGTCTCCCCAGACAAAATAGACCACTATTAGAACTTCGTACATTTATACTCAGAATACTCACACTTGGCCACTGCCTGCATCTATAATCTAAACTAATTATCAAGAGAACCATTCTATACTCTCTGCAAACACCTCAGACAATGGACGATTACATTATACAGCCATATTTTTCTATTCTTTAAGGGGAAGAGAAAGAGCATTAGCCATGATTGATCACCCATTTGGAACCACTTCCTACCTGAGATAAGACCACAAACTACTTTATAAGACTTCAAATCAAAACTTAAACACCACTTAAAAACTGACTCAGTCTGCATCTATTTCAGAGCCAGAGTCTACGCTATAACCAGCACACTGCCAGTGACATCCATCAAAGCCCACCTGTAACCCAGGCTGTAAATCAACGATGTAAATATTGTACCTATCGCACTAACTTTTTGATTCTAAGTAAGCAATCAGAAATACACATACTTATTGTTAATATGTTATTGTGCACCAACAGTTAATACTTTGTGTAATAAGGTAGTCAGTCTGTTACTAATTATTAATGTTTTTATTTGTTCCCCTGGAGCTTGGGTTGTGACTGGAATGAGTAACTTAACCAGCCTACCAACCCTGTTATGGAAATACACAAAAATAGATGAAAGTGTCAAGAATGCCACCTGGCATTTTTATTTAATTCCAAGCTATCAAAGACATATTCTTAACCTTCTAGAATAGGAAAATAACTCCTCTAATATGGCTATAACCCGTGTAATATGCAAAAACAGGGAAAGGAAGTGGAGTTTTTACAATATGTTTTTGTATTTAGATGGTCTACTCCTGAAGCCACGTTTTGTCACATACATCTCTACAGCTTTTCCAGTTTGTAACATTTGGTCTTACAGTGAGGGGCACAAAAGGAGTGACCAAACTCTGACTTTATCAGCCACACTAATGAGTAATGTGAGTATGTTGAGTGAGGTTCTGGATGTAATAAATCTAAATATGAAATGCACTGTTTTAGCTTTCTACATACAATTTATTTGCCTGACTTTTTAAAGTTTAACTCTTTATATATTGGAATACCAGAATCCGTAGATAGGTGAATCCATTCTATGTTTCCGTTATTAATTTGGTATGGATACTTAAAGTTAACAGGAGCAAATGCCTCGTGTAGGGATTTAGAAACTAATTTTAAACATTACACTGCCAAATTACCTACAGAAATCATCAAAAAAAGACGATAACACATATTCTCATCTTTTACAGTATTACAAAAAAGTAACCCCTGCCATATCTCTCAGCCTGCTAGCACAAAAACTCTGAACAAAATTTAAAATAATAGGGGAACAAAGTAACAAAATAGAGACATATTTTAAGTGTTGCTTTTACAAACTTAGAAAGTTGCTACAATAGTACATTTTGTGTCAGCATGTACATTCTGAAGTATACAAGTCCAAAATTCAAATATGTGTCATTATTCAGTGACGTCAAGCCTCACTGATTTGCCAGAAAACCACCAATTATATGAGGACCAGACCAAAAGGAGAAACTTTTTTTGGTCTCCCTTCGAACATCATTTAACTGACCCAGCTTCCCAGTGCCTCAAATCCATTCTGGGTCTACCCCTGCAGACTTATTAATGGTATTGCTGACACCAGTCAGGGATCCTAAGAGCATTCTGGGGCTTGGCCATCTTTGCATCTCTCCTGAGTGAGATCTTTATATACTTTCCCCTCTCCCTTCTCCATCTTCTGTCCTCATCAGTTGCACTCAAGGGCAATTCCCCTCTTTGGACCATGGCTCCCCTATGAGAGCATCATCAAATTCCCTCTCACCCAGGACAGGCACTGCCATCCCTCTTTGCCACTCCATCAGTCATCCCAGCCACTAATCATGCTCAGGGATTTATCCCATTATGCCATGGAATGGCTTTTTCAACAGTTATTTGATCTCTCTGAAATAGGTGATGTTTCTTTGAGCAAACAAGAGTAGTAACTACAAAAAAAAAAGATCAATCTGTGTTAATGCACATATTATTTAATAAAGCCAGTGACAAAATGTTAAGGTGCACTGGCAACCATGTATTTGATGACGTGGGAGAAATGAGAACATTTTTTTTTTTTACTCAAAGATTGGAATAAGAGTAACAAGCCTTACTGAAGTGATAACAGGCTTAAAAAACAGGCAGTTTTAGAATCCATGGAACAATATTAAGCATCTCTGATATGGAGGGAAATAGTTTCTTCTTTTTATGCATCATCCCTTGCTTATTTTGTAAGTACAGAAATAGGCAGAATGTGAAAGCTGATTAGTTGCTAACTGCATTCTTAATCTATCTTTCAGATAAAAATATTTAGAGAAAAGGTCTGTGTTTCATTGTTAAATGCACTTTAATGAGTAACAGGGCGATGTATGACAGCCATTCATGTCTCTGGCTACTGTATGCAGAAATTATATACAATAGTGTGAATGAGTGTAGCAGTTATATGGGTCTCTCAATATTTCTCTTTTGAGGTGTTTACTGTGATAGACTTTATATTTAAATGACAGTATCCAAAAGGCCATGCCCACACACTCCTGTGGACTCATGCACATGACTAACAACAGCTGCAGACAGATGCAGACTCTCTAGCAAAGTTGTGTGCACTTAAGAATATTTGCAGAGATTTATATCACTCAGGGCTGAGTTTCTGTTTGTAGTAGGCCTGTTGTTTACTGTCTCTTCCACTATATTTTCCAACTGTGGGCATTCCGAGCCTAATCTAATCCTTGCTGCGATCTGTAAATTTGTACTAAAACTGTGATTGTGCCGTCTGAGCCAATCTATAGTCGCTGTTTGCAAGAAACCAGTTCTTATTGTAGCTGCTTTTAATGTCTTTTGCACTTATCATCTGCTGTCTGCTGCAGGTATTTGGAGCCTTATTCCAGTCTTAGCTGTAGACTACAGATTGTGTCATCACTGTACTAATCTGCTGTTGTGATACCTAGGCAAATTGGTAGTCACTTCTTTACATATCCATTTGTTGCTGCTACATTTATTACAGACCTTTGCACCCTTCATTTATAGATACTGGACATATATAATTTGTGGTAGTGAATGACTTGAGACATACCTCCTTGGATCCTATGAAGAGGGACATAATGGAACACTCATAATAAGCATCTGGTGTAAAACTATATTGACCAATATTGGGCAATATCCTCCAATCACTAAGCTGAGAAGTTTTTACACTTTGTTGTTTTCTAGATGCCAAATTATAGTCATGGCCTAATCTGCTATGTAGACAGCTTAATGGGTTAAGGGCAAGACGGAATAGCAGAGGTGACAGGGAGTAAACCTGGAATATCCCCCTTTTTATTTTATCCCTGGAATAATCAAGTTTTTCTTTATTGTGGCCTGCCTCTGTTTCATGGTCACTGTAAAGTAGCTGATCAGTGTAGGGTGTATCTTATATATTTTTAAGCACTCTTTTATCCGTGAAGGTGGGATACTATCAAATGCTTTTTGTAGTCAATCCATGCCATACTTAGATTCTTCCCCTTTTTACAGTTCTCCATTATGATTTTATTTAGCAACAGATGACCCTTTCTTCCATATGACTTTCTTTTATTACCCTTTTGTTCTATTATCATGACTGAGTTTTCTTCTAAATGACTATAAACTCTGTCGGCATCAATTCTGGTGTTTAGTTTATACGTACTTGGAAGGCAAGTTATTATCCTATAATTTTTAGGGTAGGTTGGAAGTTCATTTGTAAGTAAGAGCATTGTTTTTCCTGTTGTTAGCCAGGTTGGTGTCTGTTCAGGGTGCGCATATAAATAGTTCTTACTCATGGCTAAATCTTTGTGCAAAGATGTTAATACTTTTAACCAGAAGTTAGGTACTGCATCTGAGCCTGGTGTTTTCCAGTTAGAGGCTTTTCTTAACTTTGCTTCAATCTGTCTGGCTGTTACTTTATCCCATTTCATATCCTGTACCTTTGAACTTCTTATACTTTCTTTAACTTCTTCTATTGATTTAGCATCATTATGCTCTACAGGATCATCATAAATACTTCATCAAAATGTATCTATTTCTTCCTTTTGGGTGGTCTTTTAATTACTTTGACCTTGTTTTCCAATTCTCTATAAAACTTTTTGGGGTCATCAATAAATTGCTTATTTTGTACTTTTCCTCTATATTTATCTGTGTATCTTCTAAGTTTTTCTGCCTTTGCTGATATTTTTAATTTATTATTTGCGATAGTGAATAATAAATCCTGATCAGTTATAATACTGCACATTGCTTTTATTCTGTCTATCTTTCTGAGTATTTTTGTTGATCTGTTCTGTCTTCGATACTCTAACAGTGACACTTCTTGTCTTAACTGCTTTATAGTTTTCTCTAGTTGATACTTCCATAATGGTATTCAATTTTTTTCCTTCCTTTCCTTTACTACCCTGTGTTCTTGGGGTAGAATTTATCTGTTATTAATTCAGCTGCACAGTAATGTTATATCACATGGGTTTGTATGGACAGTCCTAATTACTGTGTTCATTTGTTTTATCAAACTTCTAACCTTTTGGGTTTTATTGACCTTCTGTGGCCTATTTCTTTCATTGATCTTAATATATCTATCTGTCTCTATTAAATCAAGCAACTCTTCTCTTAGCTCATTTTCTTCTAAACTGAGGACACTTTTTTTTTGTTGTCTATTTTCTGTGGGCATTCTGTAGAAAGTTTGATAGCATCTTCGTGTGACACATTCTGTTCAATTTTATCCTGTGTCCTCTGCCGCTCTGTCATATGGGAATTCACTGGCCTATCATTCCTCAACATTGACTGCTCCAGAGTTGCCACAGTTTCCTGTTCCTTCTCTTGCTGTCCAACTTCAAGTGAACATTTATACTAGTTTCCTGTGGGAGGCTCCAAAATATCTTCATATGGCAACTGTATGGTTGCTTCCCATTCCACTGATTTCTCCTTAATTTATATGTCTTTTGCTCTATCCTGCTGCAGTGCTTTATGAGTTAAATTTTCTACACTAAATCCTTTACTTCACAGGTACTCCATGACCTCAGTTTCTATTTCTGTAACTTCTCCATTGCCAACCTTCTTTTCCACTTTTTCTCTTTGTCTTCTTATTTTTTGTATTGTAAAGTTTTCCATGTCTGGATTCCTTTGTCTGTATTTCTCTTCAAGTATCTTTGGTGCTGCTCTTTTTATATTGATTAGTTTTGCTTTCTCCTTTGCATAAATATTGCACCATATTAAATCTCTTTTTCTTTCCCATGTCCATATTTCTTCTTCATATGCCTCCTGATCTTCCTGTTTCTCCTTACTTTGGAGACTTGTACCATCATACTGTGATGTAACCTGCATTAGACCTTCCACAGCAAATTCTTCACTTTGCAGGCACTCCATAACTTCAACTTCTATTTTTTTTACTTCTACTTTTCTAATTTTCTTTTCTGCATCCCCTCTTTGTGATATTATTTTCTTTATTGTGAAGTTTTCCATATCTGGTTGCCTTTGCCTATATTTCTCTTAGAATGTCTTTAGGGCTGCCTTTTTTTGTATTGATTAATTTAGCTTTCAACTTTGCATTGCACCATATCAAATCTCTCTTTCTTTCCCATGTCCATATTTCTTTTTTTATACTTTTCAAAAATCTCTAGTTTTGTTGTTTATTATTTTCACACTTCCTCAGATGCTTCTTTTTCCAAACAGATCAAAGTTTCTTGGTCTATATAATGTTTTTCACAAATCTGTTGCATTAATGAACACAAATTTTTATTTGAGGCTCCAGACAGTTTTTCTTGTGAAAGTATTTTTCTTCCCTGTAATTTCTCTCTTAATCTTTTTGTATATCTTTCATCTGGAAATTCTGGCCTTTTTGCATAATAGTAACAATAAAGAATTTCTTTCTTATTTTTTTTTTTATTTTATTTTATTTTACATTTGTTTACCAGGATAGTCCGACTGGACACAGGTCCATTTAAAGCGGAGGCCTGGGGAGAAAAGCTCCATAACATTTTAGTTCCAGTTTACAATAAGTTCACAAATCAAATGTTCAGACACAGATTATGTACAATTTCTGATAAGTTCAGAACATTACAATAAGTTCAAGCCTCAGATGATCAGATATAGATTATGTACAATGTATGATAAATTCACCACTTCAAATGTTCAGGTATAGATTATGTACAGTTTACAATAAAGTTCAGCAGATTGAAATAAATTATTGTACAGTGTCAAACGATATACTATATATATATCAGACAGTGAGAGTAGAAATTGTGGTCACAAGAGATATGTTTGAATGTTATGTGATGCATAGGCATATCCATTTATTCATGAGGTGGACTTTTAGAGAGCTTTTAAAGATATTGGATGATGTAGCAGAGGTAAGGTTAGGGGGAAGGTTATTCCAGTTTCTTGCTATGCTGTGAGAGAATAGGGCTTGTCCTGCGTAGTTGTTGGCTTTGGTGATAGACAAAAGTGTTTTTTCTGAAGAGCGTAGGGGATGATTTGATGTATGCTTGGTTACTAACTGACTAAGAGATGGGGTTTTGAGTGGATAGTTCAAAATATTGTAGGCAATTGTTAGTTGATGATAGTTGGTTAGCTGGGGTAGTTCTAGCCATTGCAGTTTACGTAGTGCAAGACAATGGTGTGATTTGTAGTTGGATTTAGAAGCAAATCTGACAATTTTATTGTAGCATGACTGAAGTTGTTCAAGGTCCTGTTTTCTTATGTGTGTTAGGATTGGAGCGGCGTACATTAGAGTAGATAGAAGGTGTATTTGGGAAAGTGTCACGTGTGCTTGGTCAGTTAGGAATTTTTTGTGTCCATACAGTGTCCCTAATTTTTTTGTGGACCTTTTTTATGGTTTGTGCTATATATACATCAAACAGTAGTTTGTTGTCTATTTCCACGTCAAGGAGCTTGGTATGGTTTGTGGGTAAGATGTTGGTACCATTTTTGGCAGTGATTGTAAAAGGTTGGTTGATGGATTTAGATTTGTTAGGTGTGAAAATGAGTAGTTTGGTTTTGTTGGGATTAAGGATTAGTTGTATCTGGGTAATCCAGTTTTCTACTGAGGTGAAGGAGTCTTGAGTAAGTTTTTGAAGGGTTGTGAGTGATGGTGCAGAGCAGATGAGAGTGGAGTCATCTGTGTATTGTATGAGAGAGGCATTTTAGGTGGAGGACTGGAGGTTGTTAGTGAAAATGGAAAAAAGTAGGGGTCCTAATATTGAACTCTGTGGGACTCCTATGGTTGTAGGTAGTAGTGGTGATAGTGTATTGTGCCACTGAACAGACTGCTGTCTGTCTGATAAGTAGCATTTAAACCATGCAATAGTGGAAGGGGCAAAGCATAGGGAGGACATGGAGTCCAGTAGCATTATGTGTGACACCATGTCAAATGCCTTGGATAAGTCAAGAAATATTGCTGATACGAAATTGTTATTATTTCTGTGATGGTTCACTATGTTTGTAAAGGTCAGAAGAGTGGTAGTAGTGCTATGGTGTTGTCGGAAGCCATTTTGAGTGGGTGACAGTAGGTTGTTAGAGTTTAGGAATTGCACAATTTGGGAGTGTATACATCTTTCAAGTATTTTGGATAAGGGGGATAGAATGGCTATTGGCCGGTAGTTGGAGAACTCATAACAGTTTCCTCCTTTGTGAAGAGGGATGATGTTAGATACTTTCCATAGTTTAGGGATGTAGGCTTCCTGTATGGAGTGGTTTATTAGGATGGATACTGGGTATTTGAGGGAGTCAGCTGTCATTTTTAGGAAGTCAGCAGGTAGGTTGTCTGCAGCAAGGGTGGTGGGTTTTAGGTTTTTCTAGGAGTTTTTAATAGTACTGGTGAGGACAGGAGAGAGTGTGAGAGAGGGGATATTGTTAAGGGGCTTGCTAGGTGGGTTTGGGTGGTAGGTTTTGGGGATCTGATAGGACAGTGATAGAATTGTTTGAGTGAAGTGTTGGTTAAATTGGGATGCAATGTCTGTGGTATTATTATTGGTGGTGGGAGTTGGGGTGGATGTTTTTCCAGGGTTGAGTAGGGAGTTGATGGAATTCCAGAATTTTTGTGGGTCTCTTGTATGCTTAGTATGGCTGGTGAGGAAATAGTTTTGTTTATTGAGTATGGTTTGTCTTTTTGCTTGGTTTCTTAGTTTTTGGTAGTTTTGTTTGGTTAGGTTGGTATTGTCTTTTTTCCAGGATCTCCATGCTCTGTCTCTGGATTTTAATAGGGCTCTTGTGTCCCTGCTTAGCCATGGAGCATAGTTTGACTTGACTCTGATCTTTCTAATGGGTGCAGCTGAGTTGAGGATGCTAGTGAAAGTGTTGTTAAAGTAGTCTATGGCTTGGTCTAAGTCTAGTGATAGTAGTGGATTCCATTTACAGTGTTTTAGGGTGTGGCTTAGTTCCTGTGTATTTAGTTTTCTTTTATCTCTGACTTGTCTAAAGATAATTGGGTTGGTTATGTTGGAGCGTTTTCCCAGGAGGAATGTAGGGAGGTGGTCACTCAGGGTGTCTGGTAGACATCCAGTGTGATAGTAATGTTTTGGGTAGTTTAGTAGTGTCCAGTCTAAAAACGATTGCTTGTGTGATCTTTTGTCTACATTAGTAGGTTCTAGAATGAACTGGGTAAAGCCAAAGAGATTAATATGGCTGGTGGGGTTGTTGGAGTTGCAGGCTAACCAGTTTGTGTTCAAGTCACCTAAGAGAATGGTGTTATTGGGAAGTTTGACTGAGATCCATTGTAATAATTCTTCTATGGTGGGAGAGTTATTGCCTGGGGGGATGTAACTACAGATTATGTTGATTTTCTTGGTATTGTTTATGGCTAGAGTTGAGATTATGGTTTCTACGTTTTGAAATGCTGGGGGTGGAATTTCTAGGGGTTTTAATTTGAGTATGTTTTTAAAGAGTATGGCTACTCCTCCTCCTCCCTTTTTGTTTGGCCTGTCCTGCCTTATAATGTTATATCCTGGTGGTAGAATTTCTTTGTTTTGGATGGTGGTTTTTAGCTAGGTTTCAGTGATAGTTAGTATATCTGGGGAGTAGTGTGTTATGAAGGCTTGGAAATCTGGAAGTTTGTTTGTCAGACTTCTGGTATTTATGTTAATGATTAGTAGGTCTGACTTTTGTTTGGGTGGGAGTAGGGGGTTGTTTGGTCCTGCATTTGGGTGAATGTCTCCTGATATGAGCAATTTTCTTGTGATCAGTAATATGTGTTTTATATTTTGTGTTGTTTTATGTGGTATTTAACTGATATCTTACAGGTATGTGTTGTTGTTGGTTGTGTTTTGTAGATATAGAACATTAGGCTGTCTTGAAATTGTGTAGCTGTAATGGGGAAATGTGTGTGAATGTTTGGTTTAGTGTATGCTTGTGATGAATGGTGAATTGTATTATGTAGTGAGGTGATAGAATGAGTGGATGTGAAGTATGTTAAAGTTATCAGCGCTAGTAGTAGGCCTCCTAAATAGTCCACTCTATCATCTTTATGGCTCTTCTTTGGCCTATCGATTTTTGTGGATTGCTACTTCCTTCAACAATGGGGGGGGGGGGGTCATCCTCCCCCTGGACCTGGCCTAGCCCCATTGTAGGAATCTTTCCATATTTTGAGGATTCTACATTGTCATTTTTTCCAGTCCTGGCACCAGTGCACCTACCAGGATTGGGCACTTTTTTATCCTGGGTCTTGTGCACCCAGCTAGCTTTTTTAATTTTTGACCTACTTCTGTCCATGATATATGATATATCGGTGTCACCTTGGTGAGATTTTGTGAAAAACAGGGTCCACCTCATGAAGGTACTAACCAAGACTTGATGAATTCAATTTTAGCAATACTACTCTCCTTTGCTTGGTGACTTATCATCTCTCCATATGTGGCTTCTGTATATTGGCCAGGATATTTTCCTTTCCTATAGTACCTTTTTAGGCACTGTCAGTCTCCTCAAATTACATACATAGCCAATCAAAATGAAAACTCTATAAACGTAACACTGCTCAATTCTAGAAGTATAAACAAGAAGTTTCACTACTTACAGGATTTCCTGACTCTTGAAAATATAGATATATCTTTGTAGTTACTGAAACACAGTTTCAGAATAGTAATACCCCCTCCTCCCAGAGTGCAAGGTTTCAATGTTTATGACTCTTTCAGTCCCAGTGCAGAAAATGATGGTGTTACTGGAAGAATCATGACTGTATTCCTAAGAAGCCATCTCACCTCTAGACTCATAGGCCAGGACAAAGACCTTCAACACGTTCATATCCTTTTCAAGGTAAATGGAACTCTGTACCATATCATAGCCAACTGCCATACCTCCATGTCACCTGCTGTCCATGAAGCCTGTCTAAACAAACTGAAATCCTCCCTGCACTGACCATAACATTATTATCTTGGGAGACTTCAACTATCCCTCCATTAACTGGGAAACTCACACCACCTCAAATAAATATGCACAAAGATTCCTGGACTTTGTTAATGACAGCTTCCTAGACCAACTGGTTCAATTCTCAACTAGGGTTTAAAAATATTAGACATGGCTGTCACCAATATAGCCACCAATGCTCCACACTTACAGTTACCATTTTACTGGTCCAATCTGACCACAGTTTGGTAACTCTCACTATGAAGGTAAAACCTGATTTTCCACAAAACCCTTCTATCTTTACAGACCACTCTAAGGTAAACCTAATCCAGCTAACCTGTGACCTAATGAAGTTTAAGCTGCTACCTCACCTCTATGACCCCATCTTAAATGCTGCCACATTTGTGGATAATTTCTGTGCCTGCCTCAAAGCATACATCAAGGCATCTGTCCCAATAAAACATAAATACACTACCAAATTCAGGAATAAATCTCTATGGTGGAATCCTGGTATAAACAGACTATACAATAAGAAAAAATAAACTCATAGCCTATGAAAGCAAAATTTAATACCCCATTATCTGGAGATAAACTTAAAACAAGATAAACAAAGAACTCAGAAACAAAATCAAATTCTGCAAAAGTAAGTGTGAATTGAGAACCACTGCATCTGCTAAGAAAAGCCACAAAGCCTTCTTAAGCTAAGTCAGAAACCTTAGAGGTATTGCCCAGCAAAGTTAATGCATAACACTAACACTAACTTGTCCAGTGAGGAAATAATGAACGTATTAGTAGACAAATTCAGTTCTAACTTTATTCCCCTATCTCCCCATAACTTAACTTTCCCCAGCTTATTAACACACACACACACACACACACACACACACACACACACACACATGCACGCACGCATGCATGCACGCACGCACACACACACACACACACACACACACACACACGCACGCATGCATGCACATCACTCGCACACACACACACACACATACACACACACACACACACACACACACACACACACACACACACACACACACACACACACACATAAGCACATACACACAAGCACACACGCGCACCAGAGCGGGTCCTGAATGCTCTCTCTCCAAGGCCAAAACACTTGTGCTACGAGTTCTGATAATGTGCCAGGCTGCCTTCTTGTCAGCAGCAGACACTGTCTGGTCGATTTGCTACTAAGCCTATTCAGTCTCGGCCTTTCCACTGCATTCATGCTAGAGCAATAGAGAGCTGTTTTCATCAATACAATTCACAATGGGGGATCCACTAGTGATCCCAGAAGCTGTAATCCTATAAAGCTCAGCAGCCTTATCTGCAAAATGATGGAATGAATCATTATGGTCCTTATTAACAAGGACTTAGGTAGACTACAATCTCTGCAACCAAGCCAGTTTGGGTTTGTTAAAGGCAAATCCTCCTGCCTCATGAACCTAGATGGCTTCTTTGAGTAAGTCATCAATATATTAGACTCAAGTAGAATGGTTTACAATACCTACTTGGAAATGGAGACATTCTAACATTATTAATAAGTGAATAAAACTAAATGTAAATCCCTATGTTATCTCTACCTCTCTCTGATTCATTTCTGTGCCATGTAGCACATTGGGAAAGGAGCACCCTTCAGCACTCATTGTTTCTATAACAGTTATGGGTTTTACAGGATGGGGTTGCTAGCCCAAGCCCCAATCCTCCTTGGAGGGTGGACTCCACACTCACATGCACACACTCACATCTAAAGCCAGTTTAGAGTGTCCAATCCATGCATGTCTTTGGATTGTGGGACGAAATGGGAGCACTCAGAGGAAACCCATGTGAAAGCAGGGAGGACATGCAGACTCCACACATAAGACCTCCCAGCTGAGAATCGAACCTGAGAACCTCTTTCTGTGAGTCAACAAAGCTAATCACTGCACCACTGTACCACCCCCTATGTTACCTGCCAGATAAAAAAAAATGGTTATGGGACAGAACACAGTCTATTAGTGTGTCAGGCATGCTTTCCTTGAAATGAGTAGCTACCAGTGGTGTTCCCTAAGGAGTGGTCCTAAGACTACGTCTCATTGGCAATCACTTCTCTGACATCAAGACTGACATCAATGGCCTCCGGTTGATGAGGTTTGCAGTTGACTACAAACTTGGAGCTGTCATTAACTCCACATCTAACTTTCATTTTCTTCAGAAGGAAATAACATGCACCAATCAGTAGTACTGACTTGATCATAGCCTACAACTAAATACCAAGAACTGTATCATTTTGTCTTTTGGTAAAACTGGATGCCTATGTACCTACCACAAAGGTAACACCCCTTTGAAAGCTGACTCAGTCCTTAGTGACATGGGCAGTCTCCGTAACAACAAACTATCCTTTGATAGGTTAATAGACATGTACTAGGTTAATGACCACAAGGACCTTTTTAAGCCCAGCCATGTATCCCAAATCCCTAATAAGTTCTGTTATCCTTGATAAGTGTAAGCAGGGGCTTGTGGGAGATTAAACATTTACAAGTAGATGCATGTATCCAGTGTCATCAGGAAATCCTTCTACCTTGCCTGATTAAACACCAGGGGTATTTCTTCCATATCTAAGGAAGTTATCATCCCTCTCAACTCCTCCCTCATCAGGCCTATAGCAGAATACACTGATCCCTTTGGTATATACTTGGCTATACTTCCAAGTCTTCCTTAAGCTACCTAGAATAAGTGTTCTGTCTCTTTTATGTTTCTTACAGACTCGTGAAAGGTGTACTCTGCCTATCCTACAGAACCTAAAAGGATCCAGTCCTAGGCAACCTCATCAGTCATGTCATTCGGTACATACAATTTGGAATATTGTGGCAATGCTTCTAACTCTCTTCTCAGTTAACAGAGTAATAGTAATCTATGACATTATTCTAAGAACTATTTGCCCATTTATTTATATATTTATTTATTTTTGATTTGTTAACTAAGTAAATGAGATGGTCCAAGGACTTTTTGGTTCTGGCCAGAAATGCAATTACAGCAGTTTGTCAACAAGCTTTACATAAAATACATGTTGTATAGCTAGGAAGGTATAATCAAATTAATTGTTCTCAAATGTAACATGGATTTGTCACAATCCACATACCCAAAATGCATTTTATTAGCAAAAATATAGTACTGTACAATGCTTTTAAGAAATAACTTTAATTGTCCATTCCACTGAAAATATGTGGTGAGAAGTATGTGTGAGTGAGTCATGGTGTTTGTACCAGAGAATGAAAATGCTCATACATGGAAAAACAATCCCAGACGAATACAACATAAACTCCAAAAAATGCAAAACACAGACAGAATCAAGTAACTAAGGTGGAGTGGAAATAAATATCTTTACCACGAAGATATCTGCTTAGACTTCTCCATGATAAGTTGATTCCACCGGTGTTTTTCATTCATGGTGTTTGTACATGTGGATTATTAAATTCACTACTCCCACAATAACTTGAACTCTCTGAACTAGATTTTATTGCTGAGTATGTTACCACTGATAAGCATCCTTGACTCCATCCATCCATCCATCCAAAACCACTTTTTTCTCATATTTTGCACATGGGGTTGGGGTGTCACTTCAACAGTGACAACCAACTAGAACCAGAAGGTGGCTAGCCCTGCCATTGTACTTCTTCCACACTACACACTCACATCTATGGCAAGGTTAGAGTGTCACATCCAACTACTGCATGTTTTTGGAATGTGGAAGGAAACTGGAGCACCTGGAAGAAACCCATGCAAACACAGGGAGTGCACACAGACTCCGCACAGAACCAGGAGACCTATTGCTGTGAGTTGACAATGCTATCTGCTGCATCATTGGTAGACGCCACTGAACAGCCTGACATTAATTTTGCAAAAAATGATTATTATTGCAGTTGTGGAACTGAAGTAAGAAGGGTTACTACTGTAGTCGTGGAAATGAAGTAAGAAAAGTTACTATTGTAGTTGTGGAACTGAAGAAAGAAGGATTACTATTGTAGTTGTGGAGCTGAAGTAAGAATTATTACTATTGTAGTGGTGGAACTGAAGTAAGAAGGATTACTATTGTAGTTGTCGAACTGGAGTAAGAGAGATTGCTACTGTACTTGTGGAACTGAAGTAAGAAGGATTACTATTGTAGTTGTGGAACTGAAGTAATAAGGATTATTACTGTACTTGTGGAACTGAAATAAGAAGGATTACTACTGTAATTGTGGAAGTGAACTAAGAAGGATTTCTACTGTAGTTGTGGAACTGAAGTAAGAAGGATTGCTACTGAAGTTGTGGAACTGAAGTAAGAAGGATTACTTCTGTACTTGCGGAACCAAAGTAAGAAGGATTACTATTGTACTTGAACTGAAGTAAGACGGATTACTATAGTACTTGTGGAACTGAAGAAAGAAGGATTACTATTATACCTGTGGACCTGAAGTAAGAAGGATTACGATTGTAGTTGTGGAACTGGAGTAAAAAAGATTACTACTGTACTTGTGGAACTGAAGTAAGAAGGATTACTAATGTACTTGTAGAACTGAAGTAAGAAGGATTACTAATATATTTGTGGAATTGAAGTAAAAAGGATTACTATTGTAGTTGTGGAACTGGAGTAAGAAGGATTACTATTGTACTTGTGGAACCGAAGTAAGAAGGACTACTATTGTACTTGTGGAATTGAAGTAAGAAGGATTACTATTGTAGTTGTGGAACTGAAGGAAGCAGGATTACTATTGTACTTGTCGAAATGAAATAAGAATTATTACTATTGCAGTGGTGGAACTGAAGTAAGAAGGATTACTATTGTAGTTGTGGAAGTGACGTAAGAAGGATTACTATTGTAGTTGTGGATCTAAAGTAAGAGGGATTACTATTGTAGTTGTGGAACTGAAGTAAGAAGGATTACTACTGTAGTTGTGGAATTATAGTAAGATGGATTACTATTGTATTTGTGGAACTGAAGTAAGAAGGATTAGTATTGTAGTTGTGGAACTGAAGTAAGAAGGATTATTATTGTAGTTATGGAACTAAAGTAAGAAGGGTTACTATTGTAGTTGTGGAACTGAAGTAAGAAGGATTACTATTGTAGCTGTGGAACTTAAGTAAGAAGGATTACTACTGTAGTTGTGGAACTGGAGTAAGAGAGATTGCTACTGAACTTGTGGAACTGAATTAAGAAGGATTACTATTGCAGTTGTGGAACTGAAGTAATAAGGATTACTACTGTAATTGTGGGACTGAACTAAGAAGGATTACTATTGTAGTTGTGGAACTGAAGTAAGAAAGATTGCTATTGTAGTTGTGGAACCGAAGTAAGAAGCATTACTTCTATACTTGTGGAGCCAAAGTAAGAAGGATTACTATTGTACTTGAACTGAAGAACTGAATCTAAAAAGCTGTCCAAAGCAAAAATGCAAAATACTGAATCCTTCAAAGAAAATTGTTTTCAAACTTGTTTGGATTAATGCAAGCATATAGTCGTGTTTTCTATTAGGTGCAGAAGCTAAAACATAGCAATAGGCATAAATAATATTAACTGTTAATAATAGAGAAAAAGTTTTCTTGGCAATTCAGAACAGACCTTATGACTCAACTCCACTCACCATAAATATTTACAATATAAAAAAAATATTTAAACATGTATAAGTTGTGTAGTGAAAATGCTGAATACAGAAAAGAGCTGAAATTGTGATAGTGGGCAGTAGAACTAAAGTGTGATGTATAACTTAGTTTAACTACCCTATGTCTCTGCAGCACTTACACATAGTATTTGGAAGTTATGCAGTAAACATTTTTTTTCAGTGCAAAGTTTAAAGTTATGTAGTTACCTGATGTTCTCAAGAATGTTATTTCAGCAGACTGCAGCATGTTTTATAAATGCTCTTTCTGTAGAAGTTAGTTTAAAAGTAAGTCAGCAGTTTGCTGTTCTCTGGTAAATAGTACACTAAGGCTGTGTTTTGCACATTATTTAATAAAAAGATGACAGACTGATACTGGTCGGCATTCCCCTTTCTTTAGGATATTTTAGTAGAGTTTATCTATTGTTTTCCAAATCTATAAATTAAATTATTTTTGTTTTCATCCTTTTGAAAAAGTGTTATGTTATTGGGATATATTAATGCAATAACTGGTAGCACATCTCCCAGCCTGGAAAGGAGTGTATTGACAGCAACAGTTTGTCTTACCTGTGCTGCAAGCTGATTTCTTTTGGTGTGTATGAAATCTTAAGTTGCATCAGCACATTATTAGCAAGTTTTCTAATATTTAAGTGACAGCTTGATTTTACAATATTTTGTTGCTATGTCAGTTTCATTTCATTTTATTTATTTATAATAAATTCTGTTAGCTGTTTTCAGACTCCCTGCATTACAAATGATGCCAAAGGTTACTAAAAGCATACTTCTTTTAGACTGCTGTATGAGAAAGATTACTTCACTTTGATATAGTTTAAGAACATAAGCACTGTTGTTCCTGCATGGTACAGTGGTAGAGAATCAGACTCTGAGGAAGAGGTATGTGAGTTTGAGGCCCAAGGGTTCTATCTATTCATTCTTTTTACATTTGTGGAACTGAAGTAAGAAGGATTGCTATTGTAGTTGTGGAACTGAAGTAAGAAGGATTACTATTGTATTTGTGGAACTGAAGTAAGACGGATTACTATTGTAGTTTTGGAAATGGAGTAAGGAGGATTACTACTGTACTTGTGGAACCAAAGTAAGAATAATTATTATTGTACTTGTGGAATTGAAGTAAGAAGGATTACTACTATAGTTATGGAACTGGAGTAAGAAGGATTGCTATTGTACTTTTGGAACCGAAGTAAGAAGGATTACTATTGTACTTGTGGAACTGAAGTAAGACGGAGTACTATTGTAGTTGTGGAATTGAAGTAAGAAGGATTACTACTGTACATGTGGAGCTGAAGTAAGAAGGATTACTATTGTAGTTGTGGAACTGAAGTAAGAAGGATTACTATTGTAGTTGTGGAACTGAAGTAAGAAGTGTTACTACTGTAGTTGTGAAACTGAAGTAAGAAGGATTACTATTGTGGCTGTTAAACTTGAAGTTAGAAGGATTACTATTATACTTGTAGAACTGAAGTAAGAAGGACTACTATTGTAGTTGTGGAAATGGAGTAAGAAGGATTACTACTGTACTTGTGGAACTAAAGTAAGAAGGATTACTATTATAGTTGTGGAACTGAAGTAAGAAGGATTGCTACTGTAGTTGTGGAACTGAAGTAAGAAGGATTACTATTGTAGTTGTTGAACTGGAGTAAGAAGGATTACTATTGCAGTTTTGGAACTGAAGTAAAAATGATTACTATTGTAGATGTGGATCAGAAGTAGTTCTGATGGAAATCCAAAATCTGCAAACAATATTTTATGGGAATATCTAAAAAGCTGTCCAAAGCAAAAATGCAAAATACTGAATCCTTCAAACAAAATAGTTTTCAAACTTGTTTGGATTAATGCAAGCATATAGTCCTGTTTTCTATTAGCTGAAGTAGCTAAACATAGCAATAGGCATAAATAATATTAACTGTTAAAAATAAAGAAAAAGTTTTCTTGGTAATTCAGAACAGACCTTATGACTCAACTCCACTCACCATAAATATTTACAATATAAAAAAATATTTAAACATGTATAAGTTGTGCAGTGAAATTGCTGAATACAGAAAAGAGCTGAAATTGTGATAGTGGGCAGTAGAACTAAAGTGTGATGTATATCTTAGTTTCACTACCCTATGTCTCTGCAGCAGTTATACATATTGTTCGGAAGTTTTGCAGTAAACTGTTTTTTTCAGTGCAAAGTTTAAAGTTATGTAGTTACCTGATGTTCTCAAGAATGTTATTTCAGCAGACTGTAGCAAGTTTTATAAATACACTTTCTGTAGAAATTAGTTTAAAAGTAACAGTCAGCAGTTTGCTGTTCACTGGTAAATAGTACACTAAGGCTGTGTTTTGCACATTATTTAATAAAAAGATGGCAGACTGATACTGGTAGGCATTCCCCTTTCTTTAGGATATTTTAGTAGAGTTTATCTATTGTTTTCCAAATCTATAAATTAAATTATTTTTGTTTTCATCCTTTTGAAAAAGTGTTATGTTATTGGGATATATTAATGAAATAACTGGTAGCACATCTCCCAGCCTGGAAAGGAGTTTATTGACAGCAACAGTTTGTCTTACCTGTGCTGCAAGCTGATTTCTTTTGGTGTGTATGAAACCTTAAGTTGCATCAGCACATTATTAGCAGGTTTTCTAATATTTAAGTGACAGCTTGATTTTACAATATTTTGTTGCTATGTCAGTTTCATTTCATTTTATTTATTTATAATAAATTCTGTTAGCTGTTTTCAGACTCCCTGCATTACAAATGATGCCAAAGGTTACTAAAAGTATACTTCTTTTAGACTGCTGTTTGAGAAAGATTACTTCACTTTGATATAGTTTAAGAACATAAGCACTGTTGTTCCTGCATGGTACAGTGGTAGAGAATCAGACTCTGAGGAAGAGGTATGTGAGTTTGAGGCCCAAGGGTTCTATCTATTCATTCTTTTTACATTTGTGGAACTGAAGTAAGAAGGATTACTATTGTAGTTGTGGAACTGAAGTAAGAAGGATTACTATTGTAGTTGTGGAACTGAAGTAAGAAGTGTTACTACTGTAGTTGTGAAACTGAAGTAAGAAGGATTACTATTGTGGCTGTTAAACTTGAAGTTAGAAGGATTACTATTATACTTCTAGAACTGAAGTAAGAAGGATTACTATTGTAGTTGTGGAAATGGAGTAAGAAGGATTACTACTGTACTTGTGGAACTAAAGTAAGAAGGATTACTATTATAGTTGTGGAACTGAAGTAAGAAGGATTGCTACTGTACTTGTGAAAGTGAAGTAAGAAGGATTACTACTGTAGTTGTGGAACTGAAGTAAGAAGGATTACTATTGTAGTTGTTGAACTGGAGTAAGAAGGATTACTATTGCAGTTTTGGAACTGAAGTAAGAAGTGTTACTACTGTAGTTGTGAAACTGAAGTAAGAAGGATTACTATTGCAGTTGTTGAACTGAAGTAAGAAGGATTACTATTGTAGTTGTTGAAATGGAGTAAGAAGGATTACTATTGTAGTTTTGGAACTGAAGTAAAAATGATTACTATTGTAGATGTGGATCAGAAGTAGTTCTGATGGAAATCCAAAATCTGCAAACAATATTTTATGGGAATATCTAAAAAGCTGTCCAAAGCAAAAATGCAAAATACTGAATCCTTCAAACAAAATAGTTTTCAAACTTGTTTGGATTAATGCAAGCATATAGTCCTGTTTTCTATTAGCTGCAGTAGCTAAACATAGCAATAGGCATAAATAATATTAACTGTTAAAAATAAAGAAAAAGTTTTCTTGGTAATTCAGAACAGACCTTATGACTCAACTCCACTCACCATAAATATTTACAATATAAAAAAATATTTAAACATGTATAAGTTGTGCAATGAAAATGCTGAATACAGAAAAGAGCTGAAATTGTGATAGTGGGCAGTAGAACTAAAGTGTGATGTATATCTTAGTTTCACTACCCTATGTCTCTGCAGCAGTTACACATATTGTTCGGAAGTTTTGCAGTAAACAGTTTTTTTCAGTGCAAAGTTTAAAGTTATGTAGTTACCTGATGTTCTCAAGAATGTTATTTCAGCAGACTGTAGCAAGTTTTATAAATACACTTTCTGTAGAAATTAGTTTAAAAGTAGCAGTCAGCAGTTTGCTGTTCACTGGTAAATAGTACACTAAGGCTGTGTTTTGGACATTATTTAATAAAAAGATGACAGACTGATACTGGTAGGCTTTCCCCTTTCTTTAGGATATTTTAGTAGAGTTTATCTATTGCTTTCCAAATCTATAAATTAAATTATTTTTGTTTTCATCCTTTTGAAAAAGTGTTATGTTATTGGGAGATAGTAATGCATTAGCTGGTAGCACATCTTCCAGCCTGGAAAGGAGTTTATTGACAGCAATGGCTTGTCTTACCTGTGCTGCAAGCTGATTTCTTTTGTTTGTATGAAACCTTAAGTTGCATCAGCACGTTATTAGCAGGTTTTTGAATATTTAAGTGGCAGAATGGTTTTACAGTATTTTGTTGCTGTCAGTGTAATTTCATTTTTTTTATTTATAGTAAATTCTGTTAGCTGTTTTCAGACTCCCTGCATTACAAATGATGCAAAGGTTTACTAAAAGTTACTTCTTTTAGACTGCTGTATGAGAAACATTACTTCACTTTGATATTGTTTAAGTACATAAGCACTATTGTTGCTGCATGGTACAGTGGCAGAGAACCAGGCTCTGAAGAAGAGGTGTGTGAGTTTGAGGCCCAAGGGTTCTATCTATTTTTTTCTTTTACATTTGGGACACATGGATAGGCTTGAAAAAGGCCTCCCTGGAGTGATGTCTAGTAATCATCTGTAAACTACAATAAATTTGAAACTGAAGTTGGTAGCTTGTGTTTCATTGTGAGTGGTAAAGTTTAGGGTCTGATTCAACATAAGTCCTAGGTATGTTTTTATGTGGCCATTGGAGGGGTGTGTCTGTTGGGTCTGTGATGGTGAGGCTGTTAGAACCTTTCAGCCTGGCATCCAGACAGCATGGCAGTAGAATAAGATGATAAGTTTTATTTATGATTCATTTGTGGTAAGATATCCAATTCCAAATTAACTTGGAAGTCTTCCTGCATGGATTCAAACATGGCATATCTGATGTTACCAGATCTATTAAGGATGACATCATCTATGGAATGTATACAGCTAACTTGTACAAAACTAGGAATAGATCTAGAACAGATCCCTGATGGATGGATTTTGTGACAGCTCATGTTTCTGAATGTATGTTCAGTATGTCCCGTCTTACAACATTGAATGATTTGTTGAACAAGAAATCTGTAAACTATAATAAAACTTTATTGACTTTTCTGAGATGGCCTATATTTAGCTTCTCGAGCCATGGAAGTCTCATTCCTATTTGTCTGCTATCACAAACCCAATGCCTCTACCAACACTTGCACCAGAGAACTAAACCTTCACTAAAACTTTAATAAGACTAATTGGAGGGAACAGTTCCTAATACAGATTACTCCTGGCTTAGGAAGCAAGTTGGCAGTACAGGCCAAACACAGTACTTCTTTTGCTATCCTTAACATAGTCTAGATGACTGGATAGGTACACAAAAATGTTTTACCATGCTTCTCATATAATGCCCTGCTCAATTTAGGAGGTAAACAGTATTACGTGCTTGCCAATGTTGGCAAGAACTTTGAAGTTTGTTGACTTAAAGGTATATGGATAGTCATCTTATGGTTCCTGCTATTATGTGTCCAGTCAGTATTATCCCTATATGTTCCTATTTCCTAATTCACCTGCAGAAGCCTTTCACAGCATTAAGGCATGACATACCATTTCAAACACTTATTTTATATCAAGGAAAACTGCAGCAGTTATTAGGTCTTCATCAGTGTTGTGTTATGCATGGCTGAGTAGTAAGGGAGAAAATGGTTATCACTGTAGTGCAATTAGAGCAGAATGATGGTACCTCAGCAAGAGGTAGCCTTAGGGTATGTTTGAAATTCAGGGGTATGGACAGGGGTAAGAGTTGGATTATGAATGAGAGTTCATGACTAACATAATATGTGACTTTAAGGTCTTAGAATAAAAGGAATGAAGTTCAGGGTTATAATTATTATGTGTTTTGTTAAGTAGCTGCTCTACTTTTGTGTTACTAATTGGGCTGTATAAAATGCAGGAATATGTAAATATTTATGCAAGGGTGTCAAGAGTATTTTTGGAGGGCTGTTGTTGAAATGTTTAAGTCAGTGAGTAGATTCAGCTACATTTTCTTTTAAGTTATTTAAAATTTCACTGTTAAGACATCAATAGGAAAACATTTTAGAAAATACTTTATTGTATACACCAGATTTTATAGTTCATCAGGGCTGTTGAAAAGAAATTGAACTCCTTTTTTACTGAGATTTGGAGGTGTTTTTGTTTATTCTCACTTCTCTTTTTAATTTCATGCATTCAAATGTTTATTATCATTTATAGGTTCTAACTTCAACGACTGCCAGGATTTGCTTATATTCTTTATCTGTTTTTCAGCCTGATAGGAACCCAAGATGATTTTATGACCTGCAGTATTATTGGCCTTTGTGGCATCATCTGTTCTTAATAGGAATTAGTAAGTTTTATTAAGCCTGTGTTTTATGTAGTTTGTTAAAAAGTGGGTTGTATTACCTACAGTCTCCATCAGATCAATATAGCCATGTAAGAAGGATCCAGACAGCTGTTAATCAGAGTGTAGCATCACTAAATAAATAGCCTTTTGCTCTTCATTAAGCAAACAGTAACAGCAGTGAAAGATTTATCTGACTGGTTTGCATACTGTATAAATCACTGTGCCTTGCAACTTGCTGCTAATTATTCCGTATAAATATTTAATATTTACCAAACTTTCCTCTTTCTATCTTTTTACTCTTTTCTGCTCTCACCTTTATGTTTTAAGCTTACATATAGCATTTACAATTTAGATTAATGTTGCTGTGTTTAGGGAGGTCAGATAACCTTCATCTCCATTTGTTTCTTATGTAACTCTAAGGAAATTACTTAAACAGTACGACCCCCAAAATAGCCATTTGATCCTAGTGGTTAACTGGTAACTGGTTAACAAGATAAAAAAATAAATATATATATATATATATATATATATATATATATATATACACACACACACACACATATATATATATATATATATATATATATATATATATATATATATATACATACACATATATAGACACACACACACACACACACACACACACACACACACACACACACACACACACATATATACATATATATATATATATATATATATATATATATATATATATATATATAAATATTAAAAAATATGGGTTGCTATCAGATGATCATGTTTTCACAAACTTGAAAGTCACATGGTCGAGACCATATGACCGAATTTTTGAAAACCCAAAGCTTTTGAATGGAGATTGCGGTACAGTGAGGATCAGGAAATGTACTCTTTTCCCCACTGTAGTGCAGTCTTGGAGTTGATATATATATATATATATATATAATTTGCAGGGGGGGTGTGGGGGGTGCTGGAGGTCTCCCCCTGCAAAAAAGTAAAAAAGGTAGATTTTTGTGTTTTTTGTGTTTTTTTTTAAGTTCAAGTTTTCAGAAACTCAATCATATGGTCTCAGTCATATGAATTTCAAGTTTCTAAAAACTAAATCTTCTGACGTAGACCCACATACCTAGTAGTGTAGTTTGCACAGAGGAAGACTTGAGAAGTCACCACACAGCTGATTAGAGCATCATGGTAAACATGGCATCATGTCACCCTTTACGTCCCGCTTGGCACATAATCTGCTTGTGCTAAATACATGAAATAATAAACAATTACAATGCAAATCCACAGAACTTCAGCTTTAACGATTATGTTTACTGAATTTGTTTAAAGTGGTATATTTGTTTAAAGTGGCATTTTGTTTAATGCACTGACCAAGTATAGCAACACAGCAGCCTGACCCCCCCCCCCCCATGTGAAAGATATGGCACTGAGATACGAAAGATGTGGCACTGAGATACATGTTGTACAGCATGCCAAGGACTGTACTGAAGTGCTACTAACTCCAAATAATTATAATAATAATAATATAAAAACTACTACATAACAGGTACATTTTCATGTAAGGCTTTTCATACTTCCAGGTCACATAGGCCCGCAATCTATATTTGTGTAATGGCTTGCTGTACCACCTGATCAGCAAGTGTCCTTGAGTAAAGAGATACTAAATAGTTATGTTGTCTGGTTATTTATTAATGACCGAATATGACTGTATGAATGTACAGGGTGTTAGCGAATGGAGCAAATTCCACACACACCTAGTTCATCTCTGTCTGTGGGAAAATAAATAAACCTTATTTTCTGTAGGTAACGGGAAATCTAATTACTGATAGTTATTACTAAGTGCTCCCTACAATAGTATACATCTATCTCAGGTATTCTGGGATACATCTAGAGGCTAAGCTCATCATATGTAATCACAACATGATTGCCACAATGATTTCCATGTGCAGCCAAAGCTCATATACTCCAGGATAAGAAAACAGTGAGCCCTTCGACAAAGGAAACTTTCTGAAACTATATATTTTGTCTCATACCTTCTTGCTACCCATGTCAGGAATGGAGTATTCTCTGCAGGAAAATATATGATATTCACTCTTATCTATAAAATCTTAATGAGTGTTATACTTTTATCATTAATGCAGGTGTTTTCTTTTTAAGAATAAACTCAGCTAAGACAGAGCATGTCAGATATTTGGTGTCATAGCTGAGTTCTACAGATCAGGCCCACAGACGTCTCTTTTGAAGGATTTAATAAATGTAACAACTCTAGTTTTACTCATTTTCTGTTCTCTTGACATTAGGTTTTGCTAAAAACCTTTTGGTAAACCTCACCTGGCTGTATAGTTCCAACAACTGTCCTAATGACCATTTTCTCCTTGTCCATGCTAAGCAGAGCAACTGTTGTGATGTGTGCGTGTGTGTGTGTGTGTGTGTGTGTGTGTGTGTGTGTGTGTGTGTGTGTGTGCTCTATAGATATAGATATAGATTTAGATACACACACACACATTTTATATATATATATATATATATATATATATATACACACACACACACACACACACACACACACACACACACACACACACACACACACACACACACACACAAAATCAAAGAGTACAACGGTCACAAATAAAACAATTAGTAAAAACTACAGGAAAAACCTGGACAAGCTAGAGTTTTCACTGTGTGAATCCTTAAACCTCCTGTGTAAACCTTGGGCGGCACAGTGGTGCAGTGGTTAACATTGTCGCCTCACAGCAAGAGGTTCTCCGGTTCGATTCTCGGCTGGGGTGCCTTCTGTGTGGAGTTTGCATGTTCTCCCTGTGTTCGCGTGGGTTTCCTCCGGATACTCTGGTTTCCTCCCACATTCCAAAGACATGCATCTGGAGCATTTCTCCCCAGGCCTCCACTGAAAACAGGCTTTGTGGAACCTAGTCGGACATTCCTGGTCAACAAATGTTAAATAAAAAAATAAAATAAAATAACTGTAACAGAGGTTTCTAGAGTATAGCCAAACAGTCCACTTATGTTTTGCTTAATAGGTCATAAGAAAGCCGAAACATGCATGTCTGCAGCTAGTGTACTTTGGCTTTATTGACCTGAATGTGTCAAAGGAGAAAGTAAGAATTCATGGACACACAGACAATACCTGTATATCTGTATATCTATTTGGTAATGTGCACTGCATTATCCTAATGCTATACTAAGTATATCACTGGCTGCTTAATTCAAAATCATACTTTTTTACAAATTCAAAAATAAAATGCATTTACCTCTTCAGTTCTTAACATTATTTTAAGTCTAAACAAGTCCACATATATGGTTTCTTCAGTGATCTTCCATATCTGACAGGAATATTTACACTGGATATCTGGTCTTCTTTTTGAGACAGTTCTTGGCACACAAATGCTTGATATGGATGCATGTCTCTGTTTGCTACAATTCGTATCATCTCTTCTTCCTTGTGACAGAACCAGTTGTGACACTTCTGTTTGCATTTTTATCTTGGAGCTGTTACTATGAAAAACTTTTCTTGAAAAATTACCTACAATTTCTCTTACATAGCTTTCCATCTTACAAGCTACACTTTATTTTGGTTTAGTTGCTTTACCGATGACTTGAGCTTCAGGCTCTGTGCCTACCCATGGCTTGATCTCTTAAGTTGTCTCCAACTTGTAAATCAGGTAGTCATTTGGAGTCTTTAGGCTAACAATGCTTCTGTCTCTGCTGACTTTTTCCTAGCATTTTTATATTGATTCTCATAGGTAAGCAATGTAGCTAAAGTAGGTAAGGTGCTTTTCAACCTGCCCTTCCATGGTTTGAGCCGCTGAGACACTGAATCTCTGCAGTACAATATTCCTGTATTCCATTATTCTGAGATGGCGATATTGACCTTTTTTTTTCCTACTGGTCTTGCTCATGAGATTCTTCAGTATTTGGATAGTTCTTTCCATATGGCTAAGGATAACTTGGACTGTACAATGAATGTTTAAATTCCCATTCTTGCACAAATCTTCTGAACTTCCTCACTTGTGCATTGTCAACTATTGCCAGATATAAGAACATCAGGTATTTTCTTCTGAGAAAACAAACTAAGTGCACATCTGCTTTTGTCTGTCAAGAAACCTACAATTATAACCCACACATATGAGATGCATTGCTTGTTTAAACTGCAACAAAAATGAGTTACAATAAGATATGTTATCATTTCTTCTTTAGGACTATTATAATAGTATATACTGCAGATAACACAGCTTTTCACTACTTGGGAACTGTTATTTTGTCAGCTTTAAACATTAGACTCTGGGTATAACCTATTTTTCCATGAAGTAAAAATAAATTGAATTTAGATTTTATTATTGATTATTGCTCAGGCCATAACAGAAAGATGGCACAGTGGAATTGTGCAAGACAGATTATAGTGTGACAGTTTAGTCCTGACGTGAAAATAAATGGATTTTCCTGAATGAAGACAATAGCATTAAGCACATCATTTTCAAGGAGTAGGTGATTAATAATGATTACTAATCAAATTTGGTGTCCTCAGATTCACAATGTAGAAGTTTGCTAATTAAAATGGACTGTATTCTAGACAAATTACAGAGACACTATCTGTAGACATTGGAACCACGTAGTCAGAAATCAAGGCAGTAAGATCAAAGACAGTGCAACTTAAAAAAATGACTCACAGTATGCACTGTTGCACCATGGATATTGAAGATATAATGTCCAAACCTGAGTCTGAAAATATTGTAGTTAAAAAAACAAATGTAAGTGACACTGTACAAGATCATCACAGGAAGTTAGAAAATGTACCTTGGATGTTATATTTTAGAATAATGGGACTAGCAAAAGGGCAGAGTTAGTGCACATCATATCCTTTCTTGAATGATGGAAACTCAAGCTAGTAAGGGATATTCTGGGCCTACTTCACAAATGGCTACAGCACACATAATAGGCATAACAGACTTGATAACAGGTAAACCACTGCATATTATTGTACTGTGTCATGAATATATAGTAATAGAGTGGATTGTGTCTGAAGCATCTATGCCAAAAGGATGTACGATAGTGGGGCAGAAAATATGGCTATATGAGGACTTTGCCTGATAGACAAATGAATATGCACTGCACTGCCTGGTAATCCAGAGTCTGAGGAAAGAAATAGTAACAGTGAAGCTAGACTGTCCTGTACTCCTCAGAATTACATAGACTTGTATGCAGAATTTGTGCAAAAGCAGTGACGGAGCAGTAGACAATTTTAGTAATGCAGCTAAAGAGAAGAATGTATGGTGGATAATCACTCATGGATAGGAAGACCTGCAGGCGCAGGGGCCATCAAATAAAGATGGTATGCAAAGGGAAAGGGTACAGGGTAGATTAAACTTTGCCCCCATCTCCAGAGAAAAAGCAATTGAGATACTTCAGTGTGGCTAGTGAAATAGAGGAATAGTGTCTAGCCTAAGTATGTAAGGACAGCATGATGTTAGATACAGGTCATCTCATAAGGATTTCAATCAAGAGAGGAAAGAATTGAGAAACCTCAAGGAACTGATTGACTTTATCCCAGAAAAGGCCAATAATGTGTCTGGTAACCCAGATGAATAAAACTATCACCTCAAATCCTAAACAACAGCTAGATCAGGGGCCAGTGTAGCACAAAGCTTATTAGCAAGTGGATACAGAAAGGAGGACAGGAGCAGAATGTGCACACCATAAGCTGGCATCCAAGTTATTGTTTTTAAGAAAGGGCGAGTGGGAGATTTGTCAGTGCTCAGCTCACACATAACCTGTATTTTTGGTTCTTTTGTTCATGTGCTTTCTTCTTCCTCTCCCTAATAATTTGTTTTAAGATGTAAGCAGTAGTAGCTAAGAAAAATCTAAGGGGTTTAGATGAGAATATTTGCCAGTTGTAAAGCAAGCCATAGATGAGAGGAAGGGAAAGCTAAGTGATGAGAAAATTCTTTATGAAGGCAGAGTGGCTACATCGGTGAGCATAAATCAGGGACAAAAGAGTTGGAAGAGTAGCATCCTGATATAATGATCTAGCCTTTTGAACACTGCCAAAGACAATATGAACTCCTGTGAAGAGAGTAGCCAAAGGGGGAAACTGTTTATAATTGTTCTGACAGCTCTGAATGTCCATCTCAATTATTATGTTCTACTGACTGAGTCTAATAAGTAAATATAATGGCAGAATGCAACTGAATTGCATATGGGTAGTGATGGGAATAACTTGTTAAACAATGCTAAACAAGTCTATAGGTTGATAGCTATACTAGGGACTGGATAAAGCAACATCCCACTGAAGTCAGCTATGTATGGCTATTAAAAATAGCAAAATGTGCTGTTATTGATGAAATGCAGCATGTTTAATCCCTTGTTCTGCATCCGGATGTGGTTAAGAGAAGGGGCAATAAAGGAAAACGGAGATGTGGGAAATCAGATTCATCCTTGAAATGATTATATAGTGTGTGAGTTATTCTGAGGGTACATGGCAGATAAAATTAATTAGTCAAATTGGTAGAGTAAGCTATGAAGTTGAAGAGGGTGCAGAAAGTGATGAGTTATCCAATTCCTCTAATGAATAGGTATCAGTGGATGATGGGAAAGCTAATAACTTAAAAGAAGATATTCAGGAAAGACTGCCTTCCAAGCAGTTGACATGAGTTTGATTCCTAGCCAGTACAAGAAGTCTATACATTTATTGAGGTTGGGGGTTGGTATAATAATTAAGGTGCTTACCTCACATACATGAGGTACAAGGTTTGTATCTTACCTTTGGAAGTCAAATTAGCTAGGCTTAAAATAATCCACAAGGGTAACTGGCCTACTACTTACCTATGGAACTATGAAAAGGGAATTAAAAAAATAATACGATGATGAAGCAGTGATACTGTGCAGGGTGTATGAAGGATATGGACAGTGTATGTGAAGTTTTTAAGAGAGAGCAGATAAAAAGAGATTAGGATGTCTATGAATATTTCTTTTTAAGAAAAAAACATTAATTTGACATGCTTACAATGTATACACAGAAAGGAAGGAATTCATTATAACATAATGCTACACAATGTTAGGAATACATTGAATCATCAAGGTAATCTTATGGAATTAACACAATAATAACATTTCAAGACTATTCCTATGTCTTAGTATGCTTTACAGATTTTATTCTGATCACTTATTTGCAGTTTTACATAGTACTGTTGTTAAATTAAAAAATACATTTCAATGTAGGAACTAAATTTGTTTTACAACTTTTTGCAATAGCTTTTCTAGCAACTGTTAAAAGACTTTTTTTGTTTGGCTTTTACAGATAAAAGAAATGGAATAATCATTAGTATTGTTGAGCTAGTTAAAGAACAATTATCAGACCATAACCCCTTATCTCTTCCTAATATACATTTTAGTTTTTACAATCGATAAACATGTGTCCAATCAGCTTTTACATCTCTACTACATCTCCACCAAATTGAGGAAGTCATTTTACTAAACTTAGAGATTTTACAGGAAGTAACAAACATTTTATGTATGTATTTCCACATAAAACCTTTCCAGTATAAACCTGAATCATTTGATTAACTGATTTAAGTAACAAAGCTTTAGTCTTCCTATCTATGGAATCACTCAGTCAACTACTATCTAAATAGTTCCAGAATTTTGCATAAAATTATTATAATTTATAATAAATTTATATAACTTGGACAAGCTTCTTTTGTAAGTCAATTTACCTTCAATTATAGCATTCATATATTCATATAATGGGGGAATAGTGTTCTGTTCCTCTTCACTCATATTATCTACAGATTCATTTAATTTCTTTCTAATGGACAATATTAACTGGTTAACAGATTCATCCAACTTATCATTGTTCATTAAATATTCTGGCAACTTAACTTTTCCTTTTTCAAAGCATTCAGACCATAATACTAATCCGTTCTTTTTTAGTAAATTAATTTTAACATCATTCTGAGTTTCCTTAAATCTAGAGGTGTTTACAATGGGAAATCACAGCAATTTCCATTTTGATATTAATAGAGTTTTAAAAACATATTTCTTAACTCTTTTAAGAATTTATTCATGTATGCAGAGTCTAAAGACTTAAATAAATTTCCTTTTAAGGTAAATTTTATTAACAGGTGAAAGTATTGTTACATATTTTTAATTCATCATATCTGATAAACTTGTAAGAATTTAGTATAATCTGCTCCTGAGTGGTTTCCCATTGACTAGTGTAAGTTGCTTCAATCCAGAGTATAATAGAGTTAAACTTTACAGCAATAGAATAACATTCTACATCCTGGAAGCTAATACCACAGTACTGCCACAATCTGGTATGATTTCTATAAGCAATTTTCTGCTTTTTAAGATACCATAGGAATGCAGTTAATATTTTTCCATTTTCTTTAAACACTTTTTTCAGGTATTAAAGCTATTGAATGAAATTCTATATATATATATATATATAAAAAAAAATCATAGAGAATATAATAATTTCAATAAGTGCTAACCCATCCTTAAAAGTAAAAGAAAACCCATTCTATTTACTTATTCAATTATTTTTTCAAAATTATTATTAAGTTTATTCATATCTTGACAGATTTTTATTCCTAAGTATTTTTTATTTTCTGTCTTCAGTTTTATTATTCAGTTTTAATATTATTACATTTCAGCAGTTATACTTTTTGAAACTTTTCAATTTCCTGATCTATTTCTTCAACTGAATAATTTAAATCTCCTATAGTTAGTAAAATATCATCTGGAAAAAGCTGTATTTTAGATTGGCAATCCTTGTTAATTGAGAATCCATCAATGTTTTTCATTATTTCTTATACTATTAGCTAAGGGTTTGATAACTAATGCAAATAGTAAAGGGGACAAGGGGCATCCTTGCTTTGTTCCTTTCTTTAAAGTGAATCCCTCAGAAATGTAAGATTCAATTTTAACATATGCATTGGAGTCTCTATACAGTTTTTTAAAATATTCCAATAAATTGTTCTGGAAATGCATACACTTAAACAAGTAGTTCCAATCAACATAATTAAATGCTCTCTCAATATCTAACTAAGTAGGACCAATTTCTCATTCATTCATTTTGCTAAATCTAAGATAATTACTACCTTTTATATTATTATTATATAATTTTATATATTGGATGTTTGCCTGTTGATTGTGTTTGATCTTTATTAATCTACTCTATTTCTTAATCTAGTAGTGAAGATAGAAGTAAATATTTTATAGTCTACATATACTAATGAAATAGGTCCATATGTGGATACTTATTAATCCTTTCCCTGTTTACGTATAGGTGAGTTTACAGAAAATTTCCTTGAGGGAGGAATTATTTTGTCACTCTGAATTATCCTGAAAATGCCATTTAGTAATTCTAAAGTATTTAATGAAAACAGAAAATATAATTCCATACTTAAACAATCTAACCCTGGAAATTTACCATTTCCCTTTTTTAAAGCGTCTTAATTTTTTATTATGGAAACAGGCTATTCAACAGAGATATTTGTTAGTAATTGCATTTATTAATAGCATTTTTCTTTAAATACTTATCAATTTTGTAATCATCAGGATTAGTATTTTTATGTTTATTAAGATGCTCATGGAATGTTTTAAAAAATATTAAACATTTCTTCCATGTCTGACGTAAGCTTATTAGTATGAGGATTTTGGATATTACTGATTTGTGTCATAAGCTTATTAGTATGAGGATTTTGGATATTATTGATTTGTACCTTTTAGCCTAGGGTCTTACTTAACTAAACTATGTAGATTTTTTGAAGTCATCACATAACTATGTAATTTTATTTTGTTTAACACTATCTCAGCTTTATGCATTAAAACTGTTTGATATTTTATCATTAATTTTATAATAACTTCAGTATTATCTAATTTTTTTGTTGCTTAGACTTTACTTTGTGTATTTCAGCTTGTATGTCTGACAACTCTTTATCCAGCTCTTTCATTTTATTGCTAAGCCATGTTCTCATTTTATCTTCAATATGCATTTTTAAGGAGTCTCACACTATGACTTTACTAACCTAATTATTATCATTCAAATTTAATTTGTCCCTTAAGGTAACTTGTAAATTCTTTTAATTTCATCATATGTACTGAGCGTCTATAAATAATCTGAAATGTCCTTATATTCATTAATATATTAATACTAAGTGCATTATGATCAGATAAAGGCCAAGGAATAGTTTTAAAATAATTCACTTTATTAAGAAAATCTGTAAAAGAATAAATCCTATCAATTCTAGTTTGTGTCCAATGTGCATATAAATAATGTGTCAAGAACAATGACTTAGCTTCTGCTTTTACTATTAAATCAACTAAATTACTACTAATCTACTTGTTTCATTTTTTAGCTGATGCCAGAATTTTAGGTTTCTTCTGTTCACTTGTATTGTCTTTACTAGATATGCAGTTAAAATCCCCTGCTAGAATTAAACTACCCTTCCAATGACTTTGTCATAAGTTTAAATGATCTGTAGCCACTCTTGTACCTATTCCAAAGATTCAGTAAAAAAAATCACCATTATACTTAATTATTGCAAATGCATGCATTCTTTTGGAATCATTAATGGAATCCATGAGCATAGGCATTACAGTAGATTTACTCCAAAGTATAACATTCCTCTACTCTTTTTGTTAATAAAAGCAGATGATATAATTTCATAACCCAGGTTATTTAAATATTATATATCTTTATCTGTCAAATGAGTCTTTGAAATACCTAAATATTCACCAAAAAACTAGCCAAAAGCAACAGTGACTTACAAATAATTAACATGACATTTTTAAATTACACTGCAGCTGCTCAATCCTTTGACATTGTGCACACTAAACTAATTTAATATTAATAGGCTAAAACCCTACAATAGCACACTTCAAACAAGATTTCCATGACCACTACAGTACCTGCAAGTAAACGTTAATTAACTTAATATTAGAAATCACCCTGTCTTGCTTCCATATCACTATCATGGCTAAAACCCAACAATAGCACACTTTGAACAAGATTTCCATGACCACTACAGTGTCTGCAAGTAAAAGTTAATGTAAGTAAAGGAAAAGATAGTACAATACTGCTTAGAAGACACTATTTGCTTAACAAGAGAGTACAGTGTCTGGGCCATCAGCTGCTTGATTCTCTCGTACCATTAAGTCCCCTCCCTTTCTTTCTGCTTAAATAATACTCTTTTAATGTCTGTATATTGCCACCAATTCTCTAGGTTCACTTACTCCCTGTAACTTATATAGTGATTCTATTTATGTAAATACATGTACAGTCCCTGTGAACCTACATGAGAATAAGGGTCCCTGATACTGATTTTTGATTTAGAAGGATAAGGATTTGGTCTGAGTTTACTTGTATTGGTCTTCACTTGCCTGGATGACCTGGTTGTTCCTCCCTCTTTTCCCTAACATGCAGTTAAAAACAAACCTAAATGTTAAAAAGATTTGGTGACATTTTTTAAATTACACTGCAGTTGCTTGGTCCCTCGGCATCATGTACATTTAAGTGTGTTTTCATGTAGATGGATGTTTTAAATTGATTTTGTTCAATGTGTAGCTTTGCAAACTTTATATTAAGTGAAATTAAGCTGTAGTTTGAAAGTGAACTGGAATCTATGTTTTTTGGGGACCAGAAAACATTTTTCAAGTGTATTTGTAAGTGTATTCTCCTGCAGTGGAACATTTTAAATTAATTCCAATCTACATTCTGCTTAGCTAATTTGCAGGTTATAATGATAACTGAAATTAAGGTGTATTTGTAAAGGGAGTGGAATCTGTTGTTTTTGGGGACCGGTGTATTATTTTTAAACTGAGATACTGCACCAGTACTGTTATTCCATGGTCTCATTAATCAGTGTGATTGCATATTTTGAATGTTAAGACAGTGTATATTACTATTAATGAAAAGCTTAATCAAATTAAGGAAGAGGTTTATACTTAAAGTATAATGCTGAACTGTTTTTAGTAGATTGGAAGGTTTTAGAATACCTATAATGCTGAACTAATGTTTTTTAGTAGATTGGAAGGTCGTACAATAGCTAGTATACTAGTGACGCATTTACCACGTGTTGATGCTGATCGGAAGCACAGTAAATATTGGTTACAACTGTTTTTATACATTATGAATTGTCTTTAGAATTTAAAAAGCCTTAGGAAAATGAGCAGAATGAAAACAGACCATAGCTTCTCTGAACATTTATATTAGAGTTGTTATTTTATGTGTGATATTATAAGGGCATAAAATTCATGAACTGTAACCCTTGTCTCTTACATTTCAGTTTTGAAGTTAAAATAGCTCACTCCTTCCTTTCCAGTGCTAGCAACCCTCTAAATTACTGTTTTTCTTCCTTTCTAGTAATTTAATATTAGAAACCACCCTGTCTTGCTTTCAGATATCTATTGTGGCTAAAACCCTACAATAGCACACTTTGAGCAAGGCTTCCATGACCACTACATTGCCTGCAAGTAAAAGTTAATGTAGGTGAAGGAAAATATAGAATAATACTGCTTAGAACACACTGTTTGCTTAACAAGAGAATGCACTTTCTGGGCAGTCATCTGCTTGATTATCTCATACCATTAAGTCCCCTCTCTTTGTTTCTGCTTACATAATGCTATTTTAATGTCCATGAATTGCTGCCAATGCTCCAGCTTCACCTGCTCCCTGTAACTTATATAGTGATATTATTTATGTAAAGACATTTACAGTTCCCATGAACTTACCTGAGAATAAGGGACTCTGATAACTTTTTTGCTTTAGAACAATAAGTCCAAGGTATACCCACTTTGTTCTCCCTCACTTCACTCTGCTCTCTACCCTACCCCATTTCCCAGCCATTCCATTATTCTTGCATTTATTTTTAGCTTACCATTCCCAAAAGCCCCATTATCCAATCAAACACTGAAAACACATTGAATTTCTCTGCACTCCAATTAATTAACCCCACCCCTCTGAAACCACAGCAGATTCGAGTCAATTAAATATTAAGTATTAAACTAAAAGCCTAGTACTAGCTCCTTAAACCAAGCAACAAAAGTAATATAGCCTATCTCTTATTCCCACTACAGCAATATGCTACCCTTATATACTGCTGCTCTAATAAGCTTGTCACTAGCTGCACATTTTACCTCCTACCACATCACCTAAATGATTTCATTCACTCCCATACTACCCTATTGTCCTATCCACAAAACATAAAGCCTAAAAGCATTATCATATCCCCCTCAATCTTTAACATTACTCCCATCCAACAAGCCCCCTATAGCCTAGTCACACATCCAAATGAACTCTTATTGGAGAAATTCACCCAAACCCCGGCCCAAAAACTAACCTATATAGAATACCTCTCCAAAGCAGCAACCGATCCCAGAGTTTAATAAACCACCCCAGGAAAGCAACTGACCTTGAACTGTTAAATATCAATATCAGAAGTATTGTTAACATAATCCATGAACTACATGCCACTCTTTCTATACATTCCCCAGATATTCTTCTGATAACCAAAACCTAGTATTAGCAATAATGAAATCCTTGCTCCTAGTTATAATATTATATGGGTAGATGGAAAGGGTAAAAGTGAAGGTGGATTAGCTATTCTATTTAAAAGTAACATTATTCTAGAAGCCATTATTCATAATAAAAATTAACTCTAAAAAACATGGGACTATAATAGAAACCTGTATACCCCCACGAAATAACATCTCCACAGCAGAAAACATACTTAATTGGGGCTCAAATGTATTACCCAAAGAAATAGTAATCATGGGTGACTTCAATATCGACTGGTTAACCTGCAACTCACAATACCCCACTAACCACACCAACCTCCATGGCTTCACCCAAATCATGCCCACACCCACTAGAATTGGTAAGTCATCTAAAAGTCACTCCATCCTTGATTAGATAGTAACAAATAGGCCCACTCTCTCTTTTCACTCTGGCTGTCTCCCAGATAGCCTTAGTGAACATCTCCTGACATATCTACTTAGGTGTTGAATAAACACATTGAAACACACTACTTACCATCTAATGAGGATTAAAAGAAACTTTAACCACCAAAACTTCATATCTGCTTTCAAACTTTGCAACTGGGCATCTCTTAAGCATTTTCCCGTAGAAGATGCCGTTAACTATTTTAATTCTGCCTTCCTGAACATCTTGAATGTACTAGCTCCTCCTAGAACTATAAGAGTAAAAGATAACTTTGCTGAATCACTAAGCAAAGAAACTAGGTCAATATTAAAAAGGAGAGATAAAGCTTGGGATCAATGGCACAAAGCTAGATGACAATCTGCTAAACAATAGGGAGGGTGGCCTAATGGTTAAGGTGTTTGCCTTACAAACACAAGGTGCAGCGTTTGAGTCTCACAAGGGATAATTGGCTAGGCTTAAAATGGCTCGCAAGGGCAGTTAGTCTAGTACGAGCCTATGAACCTATGAACCTAAACATATCAAGAGCTTAGAAACAAGGCAAAAAGACTAGTCAAACAGGACAATATAAACTACTATCATAATATCCAAATCAAATACCAAAATTGCTACTGATTCTAAGGGCAACCACAAAGCATTCTATAGCTATGTCAAGAATCTCAGTGGCAACACCCAGATCTGCTCTGAGTTACAGCACAACGGCACGAAAATTACAGAACCAACTGATATTGCCAACATTCTGGGAGATAGGTTCAGTGCTAATTTTACCCCCCCCCCCCGCCCACCCCATGAAGGGCCCATATCTATACAGGAAGAATGCAGAGTCCCTGTAATCACATCTATGCAGGTAAAAGCTGCACTATCTACAACCAAAAACACAGCATCCATGGGACCGGACAACATCCCAGGCTACGTTTTACACAAACTTCAGAATGAACTGGCTTTCCACCAAAGCACCATGTTCAATCTTAGCCTCACGTCAGGCTTTGTACCCACTGAATGGCGCACAGCAACAGTTATCCCACTCCACAAAGGGGGAGCCACCACTGATCCTGGGAGCTATTGCCCTAATAGCCTGACGAGCCTGATCGGCAAGGCCATGGAATATATCATCATGGAACTCATAAACAAAGACATTGGCAACCTCCAAAATCTGGACCCCACCAAGTTTGGGGTTGTGAAAGGCAGATCATGCCTTCTGAACCTGATCGACTTCTTTGAGGCAGTCACCAAAGCCGTAGATGAGGGTAAGTTGGGTCACACAGCCTATCTTGACTTCACTAAGCTTTCAACACCATCACCCATTCTGGAATTATAGCTAAACTCACTAAACTAGGTATAAATCCCTACATCATAAGATGGGTTGCCGACTGGCACGCTGACAGAACCCATACTGTAAAAGTTGCAGACTCCAAATCTAACTTCAAACCAGTGGCAAGTGGAATACCACAGGGTTCAGTCCTGGGACCTCTCCTGTTTGGTATCTACTTCTCTGAAGTACAGGCTAACACAGAAGGCCTCAGGCTAATGAAGTTCACAGATGACTGCAAACTAGGAACCATAGTTGAGTCCCCAAATGATGTGGACATCCTATAGAAGGACCTCACTGAGACAGATGCCTGGTGTCAGAGGCATGGCCTCAAGCTCAATGCTAAAAAGTGCATTGTCATCCTCTTTGGTAAAAACTCTGTACCCATGAACTACCACATAAATGGCAGTCTACTTAACACCAAATGTGTGATAAGAGACCTTGGAACCCAGGTGGACTGTAGTCTCTCCTTTGATAATCACATCACCACAGTAATCAGGAAATCCTTCTATTTGGCACACCTCATCACAAAAGGGTTCTCATTCAGGAAAAAAGAGGTCATTGTTCCCTTCTACTCAGCACTCATTAGACCCATTATTGAGTACAATGCCCCTTTTGGAATGTACCTCACAAGACATCTGCAGCAGCTGGAAAGGCCACAGAAGTACCTCACAAAGAGGATTACTGGCCTCAAACAGTTGCCCAACACTGACCATCTCAAAAAACTCCAGCTTTACTCTGTAGCATATTACCTACTCTGAGGAGATCTCTGCCTAACATATAAAGCTATGTTAAACCTAGAACTGCTGGACATGCTACACCTAAAGAAATCCCAATCCCTCTGAGCCACATGGTCTAGGGACCTAAACCTTGTTACCACAATAAACAGGACATGCTGGAGGGATAGATTTCTGTCCCAGAGACTTCCTATACTCTGGAACAAGCTACCCATCTATGTCAAGCAAAGTTCCTCATTAGTACTCTTCAAAAAAAATCTTGATGAGTGGATGGGAAATAGGAAATACACCATGGGGATCACTTCTGTGGGCTCTGCTTGACAGGGGCACAGGAAATTAACTTTCTTGGATGGCATAAGCCAGGGAACATTGCTGGCTAGGAAAATATAAAAAGAATCCATTTTTATTTTAACCAACAGTTTTAGCGCTTTCATCTCATTGTAGAGACTTCATCAGAAACAATTAACCACTTTTAATTACACTTTATATAACCCGTCAATCAATGACATCACACAGTTAATTAAGAATTTAAACAAACATCTACCTAAAAATGTATATCCAACCAAAATATGTATATTTAATACATATATATCTATTGTATTATAAAAAATAACTTTTTAATAGATGCTGACACATTGAATTGGATTTTAAAAACATAATAATTAAAACTTGTGTTAAAATTCATTGTTATATACTAAATCTTAATGAATAAATACATATATATATATAAATATTTTATGTAAATATGTAAACTTATTCATTTATAAATTCTAAAAGTTCATATTTTAAAATTAGAAGAAATATATGTTGGTATTTATGTATACATACATATAACTGTGAATAATTCAAATGTTGTTAGCCCTTTCTACAAGTAATGGTATTAAAGACATTGTTTCATTCAGTCCTGGGGGAAACATGGAAGCCAGTCTGAACTGCCATTGACTTTCCTTCTTTTTTAACAGATTTTTCCAATCCCCACCCCTAATGTCTAACTTGACAGTGTCCAGAATACCAAAAACAAATTTCTTAAATTCTAAACAAGATACACTATGTTTATACAGGGCATTAGTGTTCTTATGATTCTTGATATCATTTAGGTGTTCATAAATTCTGTTTTTAAGTAATCGTTCCGTCTTGCCTACATAAAAATATTTACAAGTACAACACAAAGCCAGGTAGACCACTCCCCTGGTGTTACAATTGCCATTTTGTAAATATACCTTACTCTTCATGACATTGTTCAGCCTTAAAATAGGCTCAACACAAATATAAGGACAATAATGACACATACCACATCTTTTTGTACCTTGTTTGTTTGGAAGAATGTTAGGCCTTTTGTATTCCAAAAGTTGTTCCATATTAAAACCCACTTTGTTAACAAATCTGGGTGCACTACCCAGCTTCTTATATAAATCATCATTTGCTCTAAAAATATTCCAGTTTTTTTGGAAAATGTTTTTGATAGCAGGGGTTCTTGTGTTATATGTAAGAACACAAGTGGTGTTAAAATCATGAATGTTCTCCCTACCGACTGTAATGTTTTCAGAAGAACCTAGTAGGGGAATGTATTTTTGACCCCATTGTTGGTACACATTTTGTAAAGTAGAATTGATCAAGTCTAACGGATATCCTCTCTCCAAAAACATTTCTCTTAACAAAGTGAATTCATCTTTCAAGTCTTCTAGATGTGAAGTCATCCTGGCTATTTGAATGGCTTGCCCTTTTATTATACTGACCTTTTGTGATGTAGGATGATAGCTCTCAAAATGTAAATAAGCATTACAAAATGTTTTCTTTCTAAATATTTTTGATTTAAACTGTTTTTTAGATTCATCTTTAGAAATACAGGTATCCAGGTAATTGATACTCATAGTATTATATTGAAAGGTAAAAGAAAGAAATGCAGTACTGCTATCTATAAATTGAATAATTTCTTCTTCACGTCCCCCCATAAAATAAAAATATCATCCAAATAACGGAGATATAATTTAATATGAGGCCAGAATGGACCATCAAATACATATTCCCCGGGATTCATGAACCTTGCACCAGGCGCCCGCATAGCGTTGGCGTAATAACGCCAAATATGGCTGCTGAGCGATTCAGGTATGAATGAATTCCACGTGCACTACCGGCGTGCGCCGGACCGTCTCCGCCCCCCGGCGTAGGTATGCAAAACACACTGTGTGCGGTATTGCACCATGCAAATGAGGGCAATAGCGATCCACGAAGTGGCGCGAGGCGTAAGCGTAAGAACGCGGAAATGTAAACCAAAAAGCGGTTTACATTTACCCAAACATACGGAGGAGTAGCGGAAGGCTGTCAAAGTCAGGTATCATATAGGTGCAATATGCCAATGTGGAAAGGCACCGAGAATGTCCAAAGAAAATATGCACAAAATGTAAAAATGACATAAATGGCGCGTGCGTAGAAAGAACAGCAGACCCGGGATGTGTGCACAGAAGTTGTAAAGCAATGAAATAATATGATAATGTCGAAAAGAGCATTAGAACACAAATCAGCTGCACAGCCACCACACACCATAGTATGTATGTAAAGCTGCAACCCCAGCGCAATGGTTGTCAAGGAGTGGAGGCGATTGTCGGCGCCGTAACCAGGTATTAGTAGTCAATTCCATGCAAATGAGGCAGATAATAGTGAATCGCAAAAGCGGCGCCAGCGTAAGGATGGAGCAAGCGGTGGCGGTACTACACCGGTGGCCTACACCAGATACCGTCAACCACACAGGGTGTGCCACCGTGGGAGGAAGGATATTGGGGGACACCAAATCTGGCCTCAACAATGCCCATCACAACATCATGACTGGCGTGTTAGGAAATAGATCGCTGACAGTACAGAATGCGGCGTACAAATGCATGTGCGAGGGCGACTACGTTCCCGAAACCAGTCATGTGGCGGCCTCAGCGGGAACAATCAGGGATATAGGAAGGTAATGCTGAGAAAACGAGGAAATGCGGAAGCAGAGTAAATGTATCCGAAACGAGCAACTAACACCAGTCAATGCAGGAAGGGCAAGCGCCGGCAGCTGATAAGTCTGCATGCAGACTCCTGCAGAACGGGAAAGGGAGGCATATGAGAGCAAAGATAATAGGGGATGTAGTAGAAATGCAAAGAGCAAAGAACCGAAATAGCACAGCCAAGTACAGATGTAGCATAACTGCGGCGCAGATAAAATGCATCATATGCCGTAATGCGTGCAGGATGCAGTAATGTAAGATGCCAGGCGAAGGCAATGCAGGCAACTGTAATGTTACACTACAGGCAGTACCGTTGCAGCTGCAAGCGTAAAACCACGGAAATAATCCATGGATAGGGCCGCTGACACACCCAATGACATCACGGGTATACAGCACAACAGTAATAAATGTGAATCGCACAACACACAGCGATTTCCCAAGCGCCGCACCGTAGGGTGTAAACAGGCGGGAACTTTTAACATGTATATGCTGGGTGCCGCCGTGGCGTGATGAATAGGTATGTGGCAGAGACAGGCGGAGTTGCGGAGGGTGGTGCCGACAACTACCGTAGGCCTCACAGGAGAAGGAGAGTGTTCAGACCAAGGGTGACCTACCAGGGGCTGCGAGACCTGGAGATAGTAGGCGCTACAGGGTGGACAGGGACACGTTACAGCAAATAGTGGAGCTGTGCGGCGGCGCCTGAGAACAAGAGACAACAGAGGGAGCCCATCCCAGTGGACACAAAGGTATGTGTGAGCTTGCGAATACTGGCTACAGGTACCTTCAAAGGCCCACGGGGACATAATGGGCATCTCACAGGCATCAGCATCCAGGGTACTACACCAGTTCCTGGATGCCATATTCCACATGCCCATGAGCACATAAAGTTCCCCACATCTCAGGAGGAGTTGGCTAGCAATATCGCCGCTTCCACCGTGTGGCACAATACCGGAGGTCCTGGGTGCGATAGACTATGCGCACATAGAAATCAAGTCACCACCTGGGGAGCAGGGTAGGCGCTACATAAACCGCAAGGGATACCCCTCCATCAATTGCCAGGTGGTGTGCAATGCGCGGGGCATTATCATGGATGTGTGTGCTGGCAGCCCTGGAAGCTACCACGACTCCCATATCTGGCATGCCTCACAGCTGTATCAGGTATTAGCCAGTGGGGACATCACACAAGGTCACCTTGTGGGGGATGCTGGCTACGCACTGGAGCCGTGGTTGATGACACCCATCAGAAATGCACACACACACATGCAAGAGCGCCATAATGAGGCACCGCACAAGCGAGAATAATCATAGGCGTGTGTTGGGATCTTGAAATCACGGTTCCGGTGCTTGGATACATCCGGTGGAGCCTTGCAGTACTCTCCAGGCACAAGTGCCCACATATTCATAGTATGTTGTATGCTACACAATATGATTCTCGCGGAAACAGCTGCTGCAGGGACATAATGCGGAGGGCCACCAAGCCCGCCACAACTGCCAGGGCAAGCACAGGCACAGGGCGTGCGTCGCCCGCGGACACACTGAGCCAGCCCCAGTAGGTAGACAGAGGCGTACCCAATATGCCTACGCCCTGGCAAAGAGGAGCGCATAGCACATACTTTGACAGTGTAGGCCCCATGGACTGACACCTCCTGACCTGCACACACAGTAAAATGGGCGCCACACAAACATGTCCGCCCGTAATGTGTACCGTATGTGCGGGCGTATGTGTGACTCCAACAAAGGCACCGGCCAAACACTGCACACCCAATAGTCATCAGAGCATGGAGCGCCAACAACTCAGCGCCGCCCGGTTCAACAGCACCGGCGTAGCCATATGCTGCCACTATCGGCGCAAGTCGACCACACATGCGCATTTGCATACACAGATACGAAATACATATCAGTACACATGTAGAAATATATGCGCATACACAGATAGAAAGGACAACAGGGTAATATGGAACCCAGGGATGCAAGGTCACAGATAAGTAAGGCGAAATCACCACATATTAAACATAGTGACCGACAACCCGATCATCCTGGAGGGTGGGCAGGGCAGAATGCGCCAGCCATGGAAATGTTAACCTGCAGCAATACATATCCAGCGTGTCGGGATGGTCACCGGTCCACGGTACAGTAGCGGGATATGTGTAGGGTCACCACTTGTCCCACGTTGTGAGGACAGTCCACCTTTGGGCAGTTGTGTCCTGCAAAAACAATGACAAAATGGCAAATGTCCTGAGATTGTAGGACAAAACTATTCCCCATAATTACGCTATCAGTTGCAGAAAACAGTTATTTTGTAGAAGAAACATCTAAATATGATAATAAACAGAATAAGCAACTGTAATGCTACAGCTTTGTATTCCGTCAAAAAGTGAATCGCTGTCCTCTGTACTGGCCGTGGGTATGTGTTGGCATGCAAAACCTGGCGTGCGTACTAAAATGTCCCACCTTGGCCATTTGAAAAGGTGGCAACCCTACATATGTGCGTGTCATATCCATAGGACATGAGTCGCGGAGATACACGCCGCCACCGGCGATGCGACCAGCGTAGGTATTGTGTCCAACCGTCGGTCGCGGCGGAAAGCATACCAGTGAAGTGTACGACATTATGAGGAGCATTACCTCATCTGGGGTGTAAAACAGTGCATGTTCCTCGCAGTTCCTCCAAGTTCCACATTGAAAATGTCTCTCAAACAACCATTGTTAGGAATGTATATAAATGACATCCTGGTAAATACAATGTACTCATAGTAAGTCATTAAAGGTTCTTCACTGTAAGTAAATCATCATATCATAATCAACCTATGACCTACTTAGCTGAAGTTGTCACTATGCCATTACTATGTGTTCCACATTATGCCCATGTGTTTCACATTACTACTGTGTGTGTTCCCCACTCCGGCAATAGAAGGTTGACAGCCATGGCGGCAATATGTGTATGTGTGAGGTGAGGTTGTCGTGTGTTCCGCTGTGTGTGTGTAATGTGTGTGCCACTGTAAACTGTGTATGAAGGTGACATGTCACAGCGGGGCTGTAATAGTAGGCGTAGGCAGACAGTACAGGGACCGTAGGGCTATGTACAGCAGTACCCACAAAGTAGTACCGACATCTCCTCAGTGGCTATGCGTGGCGGCGTAAAATGATGCAAAGCGCCAAATGTCCCAAACTGTACCACAGGGCCATAGCAAACAGGAGATGCAAAGGGCGCATGTACAAACCACGACCGTAGGTATGGCGGCCATAGCGTACACTCCACACGGTCCGTCGACAGCGTTACACAGCATCAGGCATATGCGGCGAAAATACGAATGTGCCATCCGGCACCGATCGTGAACAGTCACGGTCCGGTAAATACAGCGGTGTGTTCCACGACCGTGGCGTAAGCAAGCGGCACCACGAATAGGAGGCTACCGGTAGCATACAGTCCGCCCCAAGTATAGGACCACAATCACCGTAACTATCAGCGACAAAATGCCAATGGATGGTAGGCGCGGACGAACATCCGCAGATATATAACCGATGTGAAGGAGGAATCGTGCAGGAAGCACACATGCAGGCGACACCGACAGCAGGCGACATCAACAAAACAAATATTCCCGGAACAACACACAGGTAACCCGCAGCTCCTAAGCACGGATGGAGCACACACACAAGCATATCTGGTATGTATAAATGCAAGACTCACACACCGTCCCGTCAACCACATCCGCAGATATACCCCATTGCACATATCAAAGGGATAACAGCTAAAACAGTAGCAAACACATACAGGCAGTGAATGACAGCGGCATACCCACAACAAGCTCCTGGGAAACACTAGCAGCGGCTCATGCATCCATGCATTCGCTATGTACAGGAAAATAACAGCCAGGTAACACATTTGAATGCACAGCGCCATGGACAGACGCCGCCAGGACACGGGGACCCACATGTCGAACACAATACCATACCCAACACACACAATCCACGGCTAACACCACAGCGAAATGTACCCGACAACACACATAGCGGATGCAGTCACACAAACATGATACAATACATACCATCCTCACGAAGGTATTGCAAATAACCAGCGGCCACACGAGGAAAGAACCATGGCCTAGTGGCGGCGTAGCGAGCGAAAGGAAGGGGATCACCGCTGATATGCGCATAAGTACACACCGAGGAACAGCTATTGGCCTGATTAACCCACATGCATCAGGCGGCGAATATAAGGAAGACCTCCTGGATATTCAAACCGTATGTTCATACCGAACTAATCCAAACAGAGAAGAGAAACAAGAGAAACAAGGGAATAGAGGCGAACTCGAACAAAAGGCGGAAAGGTATGTCGAACCCACGACATGTACTGGTGTGTAGCGCGATACGTATGGCGAATCTGTACAGTATGTGAGCGGTGTGTGTAGGTAAAGATACCTGTCCATCAGGCAGAGAGGCGAAGGTTGGATATGTAATGCTAAAGCGCAGCATACCAACAACTGTGGACAGCGTGTGCACAGCAGTGGGACAACATGTAAACACCAGCGATAACCCCAGGGCGGCTTGCCACCCTTTCAAAAGGCCAAAGTGTGAAATCGTCGGGACACACTTCAGATGTTACAGGTGGACACATACCCATGGTCAGTACAAAGGTTAGAACTCTACTCTTTTGCATAATGAAATGTGTAGTCTTGTAGCAGGTCAGTTGCTTATTGTGTGTCTTGTAACAGTTAGGAATGTACATACATAAACAAGTATGTTATGCAACTCCTACATAAGAATGGGATATAGTGATGTCCCACAATCTCAGGACATTTGCCATTTGTGATACAGTTGTCAGGACACAACTGCCCAAGGAGGGACTGTCCCTTGCAAAGAGGCACAGGTGGTAACCCTACCCCAGCTCTGCCATAGGGGTTGCAAACACAGAACAATGCCACCACCCACGCCGATGTTGGCAGTGGATATCCAACACTGAAGTGCCACAGCAGGGGATAGGACATTTATGTATAGTGTCACAGCACACATGTGCATGGGCATATACCGTCGATGTCATACGGAATGTCGCACGGCGTGCACCTATCACGCAGTAAGGCGACTATGTCAATTATGTGTAATGCAAAGCTGGCATGATGGATATGTTCACAAATCATAGACAGTATCACAGGCATAGCATGCATGATGGGCGATGGGCTAATGTTATATACATACACAAGATATGTATGGCCTGCACATATGGGACAATGTAGTAGCAGAAGAGGTACCCAAAATGGAGGTAACAGCAAGTGACCATGTCCAAGCGTTCCATGGCAGGTGCAATGTGTGCCACAATGATGTCGACCAGGGCCGTGTGTAAACACATGTGCAATGTACACAGTACTGACACCCCCATGGTAGTGTCCACTGAGCGGCAGAACTGGATGTCAACTGTCATGTCTATACAATCGTCCGATGTGGTGGTACCATGGGTGTGTGTCACCCACCAGCAAGGCAGCTATCACACGACTAGTGACACAGTGTGCCCCTGTGGGATGTGCACAGGACCTATGTCCCACAGCATGGTGTGTGTCCAGTCTGTGGATGTCACACAGGCGCCGGGCTGAGCAATGTGGCATGTGTGCACACATGCAGGACTGCTACTCCCCTGCCCACAGCAAGCGACATGTAGGAGTACTACATGCATCAGTACTGTGGAGAACATGGCCCATGGCAGAGTACATTACACCCCTGTGTGCGTGGCATGCAGGTGAGCACAGATGTGTTACATGACTGTCATTTGCATATGTCAACTGTCTGAGCTGGGTAGACAGCACAGCATGACTATACTGAGACATGTAACGTTGTATCCATTGTGTAAGGTACACCACACATGTGTCATTGTAACACGGCCTGCGTGTACATGTGTGTATGGCACAGGTACAAGGGCACCCAAGGTATCAGCTAGACATACGGTCCAGAAATGTGTAGTCCTGCACATGTGTACCCACGCTATGGTGTAATATGGCAACCACAGCACCATGTGGGCCATGTGTGTGTACATCAACCATGTACAGCATGATATGCCTGTACACGGACAGTATCCATGTGATACACACCGCATGACTGTCAGTATGCAAATGTGATGTGTATGCAGTATGTGTGATGTAACTGATGCAATGATATCTACATGATATATCTGCCACACTGACACCTGTATGGGTGTCAGCAACATGAGCAGGATGACCTAGAATGCTGCCAGGTATGTAGAAGTGGTACATGTAGGCATGTACAGTACTGTGTGACAGCAGGTAGTGTTCGTATGCAAATATTCAGCATGAGGGGCCACATGTCTGAGGTATCTGCAATGCCACCGTCCCTGAAATGTCGAGTCAGCATGATATGCCTGCACCACTGTGTGAACTGTACAGAAGGCGCATGGCGTAACAGGTCGAAACATACGGTATGATGTGATGCAGGATGTGTACACTGTCAATAGCATAAAGTGGAATGGTGCTGAAGGGCAAAAGGCGGATCATGTCTGATGTGATACCCTCTGTAGCACCCCAACCACCCATGCAATAATATGACAGGTGGCCAGCATGGGATGTGGTGTGCTGTGGTGCACAGAAGCCCAACAAGGGTGCCAGGAAAGGCATGCAGGTAGTCATTGAGTGTGTGAAGCATGTATGTCAAGATGTGGCCCAGTGCCATACTGAATGGCCCAGTCATGGGTGTAGAGATGCAGCCCCATACGTGCAATGCAGTACCATCCATGTGTAGTGTGATAGATGTGGTAGTGTGGTGGTCAGGGTGCACAGCGTACATGAATGGGCTAGCAGTCACTGACGTGTGCTGCTGCAGAGACATGTAACAGCCAGGTTGGCGGGATACAACAACTACGGCGGTTGGAGGTGACATTGGGACTGTGTTCCCAGACATAACATGTGCATGACAGTACTATGTATGTGTCCACAGGGTTAATACAATGTCCAGCCAAGGATTGGAACCCTGTAGTGAGTGAGAGTGTGTATTGTTGGTAGGTACCCCATTGGCAGGCAGGATGCCAGCAACATCTGTGTCGTCAATGCCTGCATGACTGTGGTATGCTGCATTGAATGTGGATGTAGTCAAACAGCAGAGACATACCACCACACTGCGTGAGGGCCCACACTGCAATGTCTGGCAGTCATGTGTAGGTAGCTAGCTGTGGATATGTCATGCACCAGCAGGACACACCATGACTGTCAAGTGACACACAACACACAGGTGAACAAAACTACCGTGCAACAGCCTGCACATGTGCCCATACAGCGTGTGCATGGAACAGGAATACCACTGTGGCATCTGTGAAAGTGCCAGCACCACCATGTCTCAGTGTGGGATAGCATGGTCCCTACGGTGTGTAAATGTAGCAGAAGTGCACTGTGATCACTGTTGGCATAGGCACATAGACTGTCCATCGGATGGGGTGCCATGCCCTCAACTACCTCTGTCAGTGGATGTCAGTAATACCGGCTGTAGTGTGTATGTACCATGCATGCTGCTATGGTTGTGTGCTTAGGGTGTGGCTAGCAGGGATGGTAAGCATGGATGTTCAGCAAACAGAGGGGAGGTGTGTAGGCCTAGCATACAGACACATGGAGGTTTGGTGCATGCTGAGGGTATTGCAGGTATGGTATGTGTCGTGTAATGTGTCAACCAGCTATCGTACTGCATGGCCAAGCATGTGTAGATGCGTGGGAGTCCATACTAGGGAAGGTCCTGTTGCCCGCAATACATAGCAGTAGCAACTGTCCCAGGTGCAATGTACAGCATGCCAACCCGACTGGCATGTAACCTGTGGTGTACAGTGTCTGCACTGTAGCGTGTCACAATGTGTGTACTGGTCACAAACATGGGTATCTGAACATGGACTACCTATGATGCAATGTGTCATGGGAAAATACAGTATGTGTGTAAATCACGGTGTGGTTTGGGAACCACCCACCTGTGTGTGTTGCAGTCCAGGTATGTGACTGGGAGGTATGATCTGTGTACAATCTGGACTGGCAGGTGTGCCGTGTAGGGCATGGAGGCATGTCCCAGGCACCGTAGATAAATGACATGTGTGCTGTACTGTGTGTGCAGTGCTACTGTACAGCACAGTGGAGGGTGTAAGCATTGTCACACATCACTGCATGCTGTGCCCACCTGTGACAGCCCTGCCAGAGGCAGACATGTGACACCGCTGCACAGGCAGCATAGCATGAGAAGATGTACATGTGGGCTGCACACCTTAGCCAGATGTCCACCGTCATGTGTGCCCGCGGTAGTGTGGTTCAACACGACTATCAGACTGGACAAACAGCACATGCCTGCATAACAACAGTATGACCATAGTCAACAGTCCCAGTGACAGAGTAGGCCAATGTAGACTATACCTGCATGCAGACCAGTGGCTACTGGACACCTGGCTAGACACACACCTGGGCGGTTAATTCACCATTGAGCCATCACATGTCCACGTCCATGTGGGCCGTACAATGTCATCACAGGGTGGTCACAATAGCAGGTGGCAAGGCAGACCCGGTGTACCAGGTGATGTGTCATGTCTGCATATGTTGAGTAGCACAGCCGTTCACATGTCTGCAACATACTGGTGCATGATGTATACTGTTACATGATGAATGGAACTGCACTGTCACCCACTACAGGGCCAGCTGGCACAGGTGTGGTGTGACTGGTGTAACGCATGTTTGCACAGGAGACACACTGCTGTTGTAGGCAGCCATGCTGGTGGCCACCAGTGATATATGCAGTGGTCATACAAACATACTGTACACAGTGTTCAGGCAGGAATGTCAATTGTCGTGGGCGATGTGCTGCTATGTGAATGTGGGTGTTTGTTGTGAATGTCACACATCCAGAAGACACCATCTGGTGCAGTCATGGTTGTCAACACCGGTACACACATCCACAGCAGTCAGAACCCAGTCCGACAATGTGTGTCAGTCACCCTTGCACCGTGTGACATATGTGCACATGGCGGAACACCTCCACTGTCATCTAAGCTGTCTACATGATGGCTGGAATGTGCTGTAGAAATGTACAATGCTGGTAGCCCAATGAAGTACCTGGAATCAGACACAGTACACTATGTCAGCCATGTAAACCATGCACAACAATGACTGCCAAACAGACATGAACAATGCATTGACACATGGAACATGTGCTCATGACAACCCCCACTGAGGTATGTTGCACATATAGATGTACAATTGTCATCTATGGCCATAGCATGGATGCAGACACACATACTCCACAGGTAGTACCATGTGATGTCGGTAGGGGGGCATTGCTTGTGTATATGTCACAGTAGATGTACACAGACATGTCCTGCATAGCCGTCATGTAGGGGTAGCTGTGGTATGTCACTACTGGACATGCCCATACAGAGTACCATGTCCCGCAGGAGATGTGTTAGGTGTGTACCACATGTGACATGCTGACAACAATCTGCGATGTGTATGGCTGCAGGTGTACCTGTGTGACAATGTCTGTGATGGGTGCAAAGGCACATAGTATCGTATTGTATGCACACAAGCCCCACATAGCTGCATAGCCTGAACATACAGTACAAGGAGTGTGTGGGATGATAGCAACCCACAGGTGGAGATGGGTATGGGCGGCCCACAACCACATGTGTGTGTACGGTGTTCCGTCCACGACACATGAGCATCTGAGAGGCTAGCGTCACACTTGTACAGGGTCGCATGTACATATGTTCCATAACATCCCTGTATGTCCCACCACTGGCCTGTGGACCGATGGACAACAAGCAAATGTGCAGGTATGAGATGTGCACAGCACATCACAGATGCCTACCGTAGAACAGGCCTACCATGTAGACATGTGCACAGTAGGTCTCGCCACCTGCAGTCAAACACATTAGGTGCCAAACAACACCAATAGTCCGGCCAATGACACAGATGGGCGTGCATGCCTCTGTGTATGTATGTCTGTGAATGGCTCCGGCATAGCAATATAGCCGTGTCACCATTGTGAACAACAATATGAATGGGTCGTATGTGTGAGGGTGCATCATATGTGTATGGTCAGATGGGCGATACCATCAGTGGGCCTGCTATGTGAACATCCATGTCCCCATACGGATACCTCTGCTGAGGCCAACACCACATTCACACAGGGAGGGATGGCGGTGTGTAGTGCAGCAGCAGACATGTGGGTGGCAGCGGGCAATGTATGTACACATATGTGTTACCCACATCAGTTCAGGCAGATATCCATGTGCATGGGATAGCGGTGTGTGTACACATACAGCATTGTGTCGATCAACATCCCAGCACATAGCACCTGCCAGGGCTACAGTGTATGCATGGATGTGTGATACCTGCATGCACCACACACACCCTCAACAAGCAGCGTACAGCATACCTCGCTGGAGGACAGTGTCCACACCATGGTGATAAACATGTGGAATGTCCATTTTCACACAGCTATGACAAAAGCAATGGACAGCCACCCTGCCAATACCGTCAGCCCCTGAGTGGGTCACACCCATTGCCATGTATGTGGCATACCCTGCCATATCATGCAGAGATGACCAGCAAGGCTGCATGAGCTATCACGGTCCCACATGGTGCAATGGACAAAAGGCACTCTCACTATCAACCATACACAGTAGTAATGTGGTGGCGATGCACCCTGTCATGTTACAGGTGCTGTGTGATGCTCTGCACAATGTGTGCGTGTACCGCTATGCATGACCTTTCCTGCCAATGTGTCATGGTTACACATTGCTCCATGTGTATCACATCGTAACACAGGTGAGCTGGGGCAAGTTGTCCAGCACCGGTACAGTGCTGTGTGGAAGTACATGGCACAACACATGCATGTGCAGGTGTCCATGTGTATGTGTACAGTGCGCTGCTGGCGTTCACAATGGACACAGACCTGATGTGTACTGACATATACACAGTGTACAGGTGAACAGTACCACAGCCGTCACATGGGGACATATGCCAACTGATATGGACATAGGTGCAGCCAGGTACACATGTCCATGGCAGGCTAACATCTACATGGTGCGTGCACAGTGTGATGGGGTGGCACACAGATATGATGTGACACCCAGTGCTCAATGGTGTGAAGCCACAACATCGGCTGTGTCACCGCCACGATGCCCTTCACAGATCACTGTGCAGATGTCGTACATGTCATAGCAATGCATTTCCAACAGTATGCCAGCACAGCAGTGTGAATGTGACCTGCCACCATCATTATGTCTTCCAGATAATGCCACGTTACCGGCTTCCACCATTTAGCCGACAGGAGGAGGAGGTCATCATACCATACCTCCAGAGTAACTACAGCGCCCTGTTCAGCCATGTGCCACAGCAGGCACAAGAGCGGCAGGAGATGTGGGAGGAGTTGTACAGGAGGGTGAACAGCGTGGTGGGAAACAACCGCAGCTACCAACAGATCCGCAGGCACTGCACAGACCTGATACGGCATGCAAGACAGCGTGCGCTGCAATCGCCAGGCAACAGCGTGGGACAGGTGGTGGGCCACCAACACAGCCCCACTCACAGCTACAGAGGGCTCCTGGCTAGTCTGGGGACACCCGCGGAACAACACGCAGAAACACCTCGTCCATCGTGGAGGTGGGTGTCTCCCGAGCTATGATCCTGGAGCTGCCTGGTAAGTCAGTGTTGCATGTTTGTATGATACGCGGCGTGGGTGTGGTTGTCATAGTACAACACATGATATAGCAATACATGCCAGGTATATGGCCACACAAGATGCAAACCATTGTATGCTATGTTGTGTTACGAGACATGTGCATTGCACATGCAACCACACATGCATGATGTGTCATGCACAGTGCTGACCGTGGAGATAGTAATGGCTAATGTGTATACCTTTGTGTAATGCCTTTACAGAATGCGTCTGGCGTGTCGCAAGGCCAAGGGTCTGTTGCAGGTAAGTCTGTTGCCAGTCAAGCGCATGTTCTGCTGTATTGATATTCCCCATGTGTCTAGGGATGGCATGCTCACCTGTGTGTGCCCCGTCACGGTATACAGCTCGCACCACCGACATACACACCACCCATGTACAGTAGATACACCCGTTACCGTACAGTGGTATGACACCACACAACCAATTGGTGTGTTACGTGCATTCAGCTATGCATACAATAGTGTAGGTGTTACACAATGGCTGCATGTGTAGTATGCATTGGTATGCCAGTGCAGTATGGACACAGTACCACAGAGTGAGCTGTGATCTGGCCAGAGCACAGGTGTTACCAATGTGACCCATGCCCTGCATCGGTGCACCGTTGTGACATGGCGCATGCCATGTCCCATGCGATGGATGTCTGGCTGCAGCATTGTCACACCATGATATGACCTATGCACAACATAGCAGACATACACACTGTCAGCATATCCGTAGAGAATGTGACCGTCACACTAGTATGGGTGTATGTCACATGGGCCACCACAGGGCCGTGTGCACAATGTCTACCACACACAATTGTCAATGAGTCAGACAGACAAGGCCATGGTTGATACCTACAGGCATGTTGCCACACAGCACATCCACAGTGGGTACTCACCATTGCACCCTGTACACACATAGTGGGTTCATCAATGTAGTGGACCCCCTGGACATCTGATGTAGTACACCAGTGACATGACATTCCTCTCCACAGCTACTACAGGTGCCTCCAATGTTCACCATATATGTGCTGCTGAGCAGCTGAACTGGCTTACAGACATGGCAATGTAATGCGTCCAGGTCACGCATCGCACAGACACATAGCTGTGTCCTGCTACTGTGCAGTGGCACAGAGCCCGCACCACACACCGTACAGCTATGCACACAGCTCACAGCAAGCGTGCCTACACAGACATCACTGTTACACATACATTGTATCTGTACACTGTACACATAACACTGCACCATGACAGCCATCATGATGTGGTGCATGCGGTGGGACACCATCTTCCCCCGTCCACATGATACCGCACATGTTTGCGCTGTACATTACATACTGTTGCCAGCCATGTGTACTCCCAACTTGCCCATGGCCACACGGTGTATCACGCTGATGCATGCAAACTACCATGAATGTGTGTACTGCATGCCTACTAAATGACACCTGCCTGTTGTACTGTCCCCACCAGGGCAGTGTACATACTGCCACTAAGAATGTCTGGTCTGCATTCACTGGTCTGTGTTGTGTGAATGCTGCATGCCACCTGCATAATCACATGCATGCTGTGTGTGTGTCTGTGTGTGTGTCTGTGTGTGTGTGTGTGTGTGTGTGTGTGTGTGTGTGTGTGTGTGTGTGTGTGTGTGTGTGTGTGTGTGTGTGTGTGTATTGTAACCGATGGTATGTCTTTGTATTGACAGGTGCTGTTGGTGCGTTACCCTCCTGCGGTCAATCTGATGCTAGTGTCCCCACAGATACTAGTGGTGATGAGCATGTGCATGAGGCACAGGCAGGGTCGTCACAGGCAGAGACTGTGCCACTGGACAACATCACACATCGTCCCTTTCATCCCTGCACACAGTTCAGATGCCAACACATACCCCAACACCATTGCCCATAGATGATGGTCAGTCAGCGTCTGTTGTCCCGAGCAGGAATGTGTGGTGGCTGCAGAAGGTGTGGGGACACCGCGATGTTGCCAGTGTAAGGACTGGTGCAGTGCCGCGCAGGCATGTGGCAGGTGCTGCCCGTGGGGAGCACCGCTAGACATACACCTGCCGTCCAGGGTGCAGCAGCTGGTATAACCAGGCGCATGTTCCAGACTGTAATGGCGGCGCAGGCCGCGTGCCGAGCGGCAGAACCAGGAGGGCAGAGGCTGCAGAGGTCTGCAATCCGTACCCTAAATGACAGCATCCAGGCATTGGCGAATGCACAACAGCATCTTGCCGATGTTCTGGATAGGAGATTAGGCGATATGGCTGGTCTCATCGACCGAGGCTTGGCCATCCTTGGCGTCGCACTCCGTGCAGGAACACCAGGTAGGGGTGAGGCATAGGGCGCGTGGCGTGTGCCAGCAACACCACCTGCTGCAGGTCAGCGTGTGCGTGCCACCTCCCATGCCCACACAGACAGTGATGGTAGCAGTAGCACTGCAGCTGCTACCACACCATCCACACCTGGACAGAGCAGGCCGCGTGGGCGTGGCCCTGGGCGGCCCGTCGTGGAGCGCGTTTCCAGCGGACATGTGACATCGGAGAGTGGACAGTCTGTACCTCCACCCGGTCGTGCCCGTGCGACCCCAGGCTGAAGCGGGTCGCCGCCACCGGCAGACACAGTGAGCCATAACACCTGCACTGTACAGTCAGGGGCTGCCAAGCATACCCGTGTAGGCATCACAGATGACTGAACTGTGTACACACACACCCACACACAGCAGACACAACTGTAGGGCTCCACCACACTCACATGCAATCTACATAGTCATGCCC